>NC_056741.1:60126025-60246025 GCF_019279795.1 Protopterus annectens | reverse complement strand
GAGGTTCTCCTGTATGATTCTCAGCTGGGGTGCCTTCTCTGAGAAGTCTGCATGTCCTCCCTACATTTGTGTGGGTTTTCTCCGGGTGCTCCGGTTTCCTCCCACTTCACAAAGATATGCATCTGGAGCATTTCTCCACGGGGCTCCGCTGAAAATTGGCTTTGTTCCAAGTATAACTTCCCAGTAAACAAATGTTAAATAAATACATTTATTGACATTTTTTTATTGAGCAAGTCTGACTTGGCACAGGTGCCTTTTTCAGTGGTGACTAGGGAGAAAAGCTCTAAGGTAGCAAATTTAATGCAACCAGTATTTACAACAACTTATTTTCTACTGCAGTTTCAGGGAATATATTCTATAGTATAGCAGTAAGTATAATAACATTTGTATTAATATTCACAAACATTCATATACACATTAATATCAGCAAATATTAAATGTCAGTGTTGAAAGTAAATAACAATGTTTCTCTCAATTGCTACTGGCACTATGACAAAATGCAATCTTTCATAGTACAACTATGACCTCAAATTTTATGATATATACCTTATGGTTCATAGGTTGGTACTAGACTATCGGCCTTAGGGCCTATAGAAGCCTAGCCATAACAATTCCCTGGCTATTTCTTCCCACTACCATTTTTCTTAGCAGTATCAGTATCAATCAGAAGTCCATCTCCAACACCCGACTGCATTCTTTTTTTTTTGGTTGGGGGGTGGCCTAATGGTTAAGGTGGTTACCTTATAAACACAAGGTGCAGGGTTTGAGTCTCACAAGGGATAACTGGCTGGGCTTAAAATGGCTCGCAAGGGCAGTTAGCTTAGTACTAACCTATGTTTATGTTGTAAACCAGTAAGTGCAGCATTCATGATGATTTGTTGATTTATGTTCGCATGAAATAAAATATTTTGTCCAGAAAACTTTGTCATTGAAAATACAATTTTTCAAGCTGCCACTACTTATGCCATTAGTCAAAATATATATTTTATTACTTTCGATGCTGATGCCTTTTATTTATTTTTTTTTAGATTGTGATTTTGCTCTGTTTTTGAAAATTGTTGTCATCATAGCTCTCAACCTTCTATATCCAAAATGTGGAAAGCTGCCTCTTACAACGTAGATGAAACAAGCAAAATGTGGAACGCTGCCTCTTACAACGTAAAAGAAACAAGCAACATGTGGAATACTGCCTCTTACAATGTAGAAGAAACAAGCAACATGTGGAATGCTGCCTCTTACAACGTAAAAGAAACAAGCAACATGTGGAACTCTGCCTCTTACAACGTAGAAGAAACAAGCAATATGTGGAACACTGCCTCTTACAACATGGTAGAAACAAGCAACATGTGGAACGTTGCTCTTACAACGTAGAAGAAACAAGCAACATGTGGAACGTTGCTCTTACAATGTAGAAGAAACAAGCAACATGTGGAACACTGCCTCTTACAACATAGAAGCAACAAGCAACATGTGGAACGCTGCCTCTTACAACGTAGAAGAAACAAGCAACATGTGGAACGCTGCCTCTTACAATGTAGAAGAAACAAGCAATATGTGGAACGCTGCATCTTACAACATAGAAGAAACAAGCAACATGCGGAACGCTGCCTCTTACAACGTAGAAGAAACAAGCAACATGTGGAACGCTGCCTCTTACAACGTAGAAGAAACAAGCAACATGTGGAATGCTGCCTCTTACAACGTAGAAGAATCAAGCAACATGTGGAATGATGCCTCTTACAACGTACAAGAAACAAGCAACATGTGGAACGCTGCCTCTTACAATGTGGAAGAAACAAGCAACATGTGGAACGCTGTCTCTTACAATGTAGAAGAAACAAGCAACATGTGGAATGCTGCCTCTTACAACGTAGAAGAAACATGCAATATGTGGAACGCTGCCTCTTACAACATGGTAGAAACAAGCAACATGTGGAACGTTGCTCTTATAATGTAGAAGAAACAAGCAACATGTGGAATGCTGCCTCTTACAACGTAGAAGAAACAAACAACATGTGGAACGCTGCCTCTTACAACGTAGAAGAAACAAGCAACATGTGGAACGCTGCCTCTTACAA
This sequence comes from Protopterus annectens, assembly GCF_019279795.1. Classification (NCBI taxonomy): domain Eukaryota; kingdom Metazoa; phylum Chordata; order Ceratodontiformes; family Protopteridae; genus Protopterus; species Protopterus annectens. Next base: position 60,243,947 of record NC_056741.1, on the reverse strand, counting down.
TGTGGAAGAAACAAGCAACATGCGGAATGCTGCCTCTTACAAAGTGGAAGAAACAAGCAACATGTGGAACGCTGCCTCTTACAATGTAGAAGAAACAAGCAATATGTGGAACGCTGCCTCTTACAACATAAAAGAAACAAGCAATATGTGGAACGCTGCCTCTCACAACGTAGAAGAAACAAGCAATAAGTGGAACGCTGCCTATTACAATGTAGAAGAAACAAGCAACATGTTGAACTCTGCCTCTTACAATATAGAAGAAACAAGAAACATGTGGAACTCTGCCTCTTGCAACGTAGAAGAAACAAGCAATATGTGAAATGCTGCCTCTTGCAATGTGGAAGAAACAAGCAACATGTGGAATGCTGCCTCTTACAACGTGGAAGAAACAAGCAACATGTGGAACGCTGCCTCTTACAACGTAGAAGAAACAAGCAACATGTGGAATGCTGCCTCTTACAACGTAGAAGAATCAAGCAACATGTGGAATGATGCCTCTTACAACGTGCAAGAAACAAGCAACATGTGGAACACTGCCTCTTACAATGTGGAAGAAACAAGCAACATGTGGAACGCTGCCTCTTACAATGTAGAAGAAACAAGCAACATGTGGAATGCTGCCTCTTACAACGTAGAAGAAACATGCAATATGTGGAACGCTGCCTCTTACAACATGGTAGAAACAAGCAACATGTGGAACGTTGCTCTTATAATGTAGAAGAAACAAGCAACATGTGGAACGTTGCCTCTTACAACATAGAAGAAACAAGCAACATGTGGAACGCTGCCTCTTACAACGTAGAAGAAACAAGCAACATGTGGAACGCTGCCTCTTACAATGTGGAAGAAACAAGCAACATGCGGAATGCTGCCTCTTACAACGTGGAAGAAACAAGCAACATGTGGAACGCTGCCTCTTACAATGTAGAAGAAACAAGCAATATGTGGAACGCTGCCTCTTACAACATAAAAGAAACAAGCAATATGTGGAACGCCGCCTCTCACAATGTAGAAGAAACAAGCAATAAGTGGAACGCTGCCTATTACAACGTAGAAGAAACAAGCAACATGTTGAACTCTGCCTCTTACAATGTAGAAGAAACAAGAAACATGTGGAACTCTGCCTCTTGCAACGTAGAAGAAACAAGCAATATGTGAAATGTTGACTCTTGCAATGTGGAAGAAACAAGCAACATGTGGAATGCTGCCTCTTACAATGTGGAAGAAACAAGCAACATGTAAAATGCTGCCTCTTACAATGTAGAAGAAACAAGCTAAATGTGGAATGCTGCCTCTTACAACATAGAAGAAACAAGTAACATGGGGAACGCTGCCTCTTACAGTGTAGAAGAAACAAGCAACATGTGGAATGCTACCTCTTACAGTGTAGAAAAAACAAGCAACTTGTGGAACGCTGCCTCTTACAACATAGACGAAACAAGCTACATGTAGAACTCTGCCTCTTACAATGTAGAAGAAACAAGCAACATGTGGAACTCTGCCTCTTGCAACATAGAAGAAACAAGCAATATGTGGAATGCTGCCTCTTGCAACGTAAAAACAAGCAACATGTGAAACACCGCTCTTACAACGTGGAAGAAACAAGCAACATGTGGAACGCTGCCTCTTACAACGTAGAAGAAACAAGCAACATGTGGAACGCTACCTCTTACAAAGTAGAAGAATCAAGCAATATGTGGAATGCTGCCTCTTGCAACGTGGAAGAAACAAGCAACATGTGGAATGCTGCCTCTTAAAATGTAGAAGAAACAAGCAACATGTGGAATGCTGCCTCTTACAACATAGAAGAAACAAGTAACTAGGGGAACGCTGCCTCTTACAGTGTAGAAGAAACAAGCAACGTGGAATGCTACCTCTTACAGTGTAGAAAAAACAAGCAACTTGTGGAACGCTGCCTCTTACAATGTAGAAGAAACAAGCAACATGTAGAACTCTGCCTCTTAGAATGTAGAAGAAACAAGCAACATGTGGAACTCTGCCTCTTGCAACGTAGAAGAAACAAGCAATATGTGGAATGCTGCCTCTTGCAACATGGAAGAAACAAGCAACATGTGGAATGCTGCCTCTTACAACATGGAAGAAACAAGCAACATGTAGAATGCTGCCTCTTACAACATAGAAGAAACAAGCAACATGTGGAACACCACTCTTACAATGTGGAAGAAACAAGCAACATGCGGAACGCTGCCTCTTACAATGTAGAAGAAACAAGCAACATGTGGAATGCTGCCTCTTACAACATAGAAGAAACAAGCAACATGTGGAATGCTACCTCTTACAACATAGAAGAAATAAGCAACATGTGGAACGCTGCCTCTTACAATGTAGAAGAAACAAGCAACATGTGGAATGATGCCTCTTACAATGTAGAAGAATCAAGCAACATGTGGAATGATGCCTCTTACAACGTAGAAGAAACAAGCAAAATGTGGAATGCTGCCTCTTACGACGTGGAAGAAACAAGCAACATGCGGAACGCTGCCTCTTACAATGTAGAAGAAACAAGCAACATGTGGAAAGCTGCCTCTTACAACATAGAAGAAACAAGTAACATGGGGAACGCTGCCTCTTACAACATAGAAGAAACAAGCAATATGTGGAACGCTGCTTCTTACGTGGAAGAAATAAGCAACATGTGGAATGCTGCCTCTTACAACGTAGAAGAAACAAGCAACACATTGAACGCTGCCTCTTACAACGTAGAAGAAGCAAGCAACATGTGGAACGCTGCCTCTTACAACGTAGAAGAAACAAGCAACATGTGGAACGCTACCTCTTACAACATAGAAGAAACAAGCAACATGTGAAACGCTGCCTCTTACAACGTAGAAGAAACAAGCAACATGTGGAATGCTGCCTCTTACAACGTAGAAGAAACAAGCAACATGTGGAACTCTGCCTCTTACAACGTAGAAGAAACAAGCAACATGTGGAATGCTGCCTCTTACAACGTAGAAGAAACAAGCAACATGTGAAACGCTGCCTCTTACAACGTAGAAGAAACAAGCAACATGTGGAATGTTGCCTTTTACAATGTAGAAGAATCAAGCAACATGTGGAACGCTGCCTCTTACAACGTAGAAGAAACAAGCAACATGTGGAATGCTGCCTCTTTCAACGTAGAAGAAACAAGCAACATGTGGAATGTTGCCTTTTACAATGTAGAAGAAACAAGCAACATGTGGAATGTTGCCTTTTGCAATGTAGAAGAAACAAGCAACGTGGAATGTTGCCTTTTACAATGTAGAAGAAACAAGCAATATGTGGAATGATGCCTCTTACAACATAGAAGAAATAAGCAACATGTGAAATGCTGACTCTTACAATGTAGAAGAAATAAGCAACATGTGAAATGCTGCCTCTTACAGCATAGAAGAAACAAGCAACATCTGGAATGCTACCTCTTACAACGTAGAAGAAACAAGCAACATGTGGATCGCTGCCTCTTACAACATGGAAGAAACAGACAAAATGTGGAATGCTGCCTCTCCCAACATGGAAGAAACAGACAAAATGTGGAACACTTACTAAGAGCTTGCTAATAAATTCAAGTAGGAACCTCACAGCATGGTTTAAATGGGTCATTTTTTACTTAAAAAATTATTTTGATGAATTAATATGATTCAATGTAATTTGCAATGGATATTAGTTAAAAAAATTATATCAATAAACGTGTCACAGACCTTTTCAAAATGAAAGTAAAACATGAAGTTTTTATGTCCCAGAATGAGGAATGTTCCTCATAATGAAGTACACTTAAGAGGTACAGATGCACTTCCTGGATCATGAAGGATTTCTTTCCAGCTCTGGTTTTGGTTTGGTTTTACTTTGTTTCTGAAGGAGTCGTGATGGGGATGAGGATGTTGTGTACTTGGAGATGATTTAAGGAAATTGAAACTTCTTGATTATGAAATCGCCCTGGCATCTTATTAATGGTGTTTGAATGAGATCTGGACAGATTATTAGCTTAATTTTCATCATCAACATGACTAGACCAAATCAGCTTTCCCTACTGCAAAACTGACACTGTACCACTTTAAAATGGGGTGGGGGTACTGATGGATCATTATTTATTTTATTATTTGGATACCCAAAGAAAATAGGTTAATAAAAAATATATAGGTAAAAAAACATGAAAAACTATAACCAATAACCAAGCAAGAAATCCAACAACTGGTTCACACGTGAGGTCATGTTCCATGTACAATGCTATAATCACGGATTTGGTAAATCGGCTTGGTCTCTCCACCCAATAACTCAGTCGCTCCACTCAGTAATACTTGCGTCTGGAAAGTGTAGTTAAACAAACCAATAACAATGATCTCTCCATAAACTGCCACGCGCATAAGAACAAACTGTAAAAACTTATTTATTAACTGAAATTGCACCATAAAATTCTCACAACTAAGTGCTTTCATTCCAAAAACACAGGGGCTTCATCATATTGGGTTGAGACACCAGTCAGTTGACATACCATGTCTGTGATGATAGCATTGGACACACAGCACGGGCTGACATCTGAAAATAAATAAGTAACTCAATGCATAAGCATTGTGCAAATTATTTATAGTTCATAGTTTAGTATTAGGCTAACTACCCTTGTGAGTCATTTTAAGCCTAGCAAATTAGCCCATGTTAGAATCAAACCCTGCACTTTGGGTATGTAAGGTAAACAGCTTAACCATTATACCAACCAACAAAACATCCTCAACAGCCACAGATCATAAAACAAGACCACTAATGGCATCTGTCTCAGGTGATGGCATTAGCTGTGTGTTTGTATTTTGGTTTTTGCACATTGCAGTTTTTTTCAAATGAGAAATTAAAATCCACAACTCTGATTGCCTCATATTTTTGCTCTGTCCTGTAAAATGTTTGATTTTCTGGTAAGTCACTGAGGATGACAGTTGGTCAGTAGCACCAGACATTAGGGTCACTTATTTCTAATTGGTCAGGAATAGCATGTGGACATAAAAACCTGTCTTTTTTTCTACTTGATTTTTAACTGAATTGGAGTAATATATAAAATGTTTCCCTTATTTTGACCCTTTGTCCCCTAAATGTTTATTCCCCTACAGGTGACCATCAGCTCCTGTCCTCATTAACCAGTAAAGTCAAGCACTATGGTGGGGGTGCAAATACCTGTATAGAAATTTGATAAATAATGCATTTGTCTGTGATTTTGAGCCTCTAATTTAATTTCTAGCTCCTTTGACTAATGTGCAACCTGTAAGCTTCATGACATAAAATATGTACAGAATGAAAGTGTGCATTTTCTCAGGAGTCAGAAACTATATAAACTGTATCATTCAATAAATCTTTTAGAGAAACTCACCACACAGCAAGAGGTTCTCTGGTTTGATTCTAAGTCGGGGTGTCCTTTGTATGGAGTCTGCATGTCCTGCCTGTGTTCATGTGGGTTTTGTGTTGGTGCTCCAGTTTCCTCCCACATTCCAAAAACATGTAATAGGTGGAGTGGACACTTTAAATTGGCCATAGGTGTGAGTGTGGTGCATGTGTGTGTGTGTGTGTGTGTGTGTGTGTGTGTGTGTGTGTGTGTGTGTGTGTGTGTGTGTGTGAGTGTGTGTTTGCAGGTAGCATTAAAATACTGAACATTTTTTTTTTAAATATAACACTAAAATCAATTCAATAAACCACATGTCTAAGTGCAGAAGGGGATGAGGCAGTTCCTAGTGCTGTTAGGTGCATGATAACCACATGTCTAAGCACGGAAGGGGATGAGCCAGTTCCTAGTGCTGTTAGGTGCATGATAACCACATGTCTAAGTGTGGAAGGGGATGAGCCAGTTCCTGGTGCTGTTAGGTGCATGATAACTACTTGTCTAAGTGTGGAAGGGGATGAGCCAGTTCTTAGTGCTGTTAGGTGCATGATAACCATATGTCTAAGTGTGGAAGGGGATGAGCCAGTGCCTAGTGCTGTTAGGTGGATGATAACCACATGCCTAAGTGTGGAAGGGGATGAGCCAGTTCCTAGTGCTGTTAGGTGCATGATAACCACATGTCTAAGTGTGGAAGGGGATGAGCCAGTTCCTAGTGCTGTTAGATGCATGATAACCACAAGTCTAAGTGTGGAAGGGGATGAGCCAGTTCCTAGTGCTGTTAGGTGCATGATAACCACATGTCTAAGTGCAGAAGGGGATGAGCCAGTTCCTAGTGATGTTAGGTGCATGATAACCACATGTCTAAGTGTGGAAGGGGATGAGCCAGTTCCTAGTGCTGTTAGGTGCATGATAACCACATGTCTAAGTGTGGAAGGGGATGAGCCAGTTCCTAGTGCTGTTAGGTGCATGATAACCACATGTCTAAGTGTGGAAGGGGATGAGCCAGTTCCTAGTGCTGTTAGGTGCATGATAACCACATGTCTAAGTGTGGAAGGGGATGACCAGTTCCTAGTGCTGTTAGGTGCATGATAACCACATGTCTAAGTGTGGAAGGGGATGAGCCAGTTCCTAGTGCTTTTAGGTGCATGATAACCACATGTCTAAGTGTGGAAGGGGATGAGCCAGTTCCTAGTGCTGTTAGGTGCATGATAACCACATGTCTAAGTGTGGAAGGGGATGAGCCAGTTCCTAGTGCTGTTAGTTGCATGATAACCACACGTCTACATGTGGAAGGGGATGAGCCAGTTCCTAGTGCTGTTAGGTGCATGATAACCACATGTCTACTTGTGGAAGGGGATGAGCCAGTTCCTAGTGCTCTTAGGTGCATGATAACTACATGTCTAAGTGTGGAAGGGGATGACCAGTTCCTAGTGCTGTTAGGTGCATGATAACTACATGTCTAAGTGTGGAAGTGGATGAGCCAGTTCCTAGTGCTGTTAGGTGCATGATAACTACATGTCAAAGTGTGGAAGGGGATAAGCCAGTTCCTAGTGCTGTTAGGTGCATGATAACCACATGTCTAAGTGTAGAAGGGGATGAGCCAGTTCCTAGTGCTGTTAGGTGCATGATAACCACATGCCTAAGTGTGGAAGGCGATGAGCCAGTTCCTAGTGCTGTTAGGTGCATGATAACCACATGTCTAAGTGTGGAAGGGGATGAGCCAGTTCCTAGTGCTGTTAGGTGCATGATAACCACATGTCTAAGTGTGGAAGGGGATGAGCCAGTTCCTAGTGCTGTTAGGTGCATGATAACCACATGTCTAAGTGTGGAAGGGGATGAGCCAGTTCCTAGTGCTGTTAGGTGCATGATAACCACATGTCTAAGTGTGGAAGGGGATGAGCCAGTTCCTAGTGCTGTTAGGTGCATGATAACCACATGTCTAAGTGTGGAAGTGGATGAGCCAGTTCCTAGTGCTGTTAGGTGCATGATAACCACATGTCTAAGTGTGGAAGGCGATGAGCCAGTTCCTAGTGCTGTTAGGTGCATGATAACCACATGTCTAAGTGTGGAAGGGGATGAGCCAGTTCCTAGTGCTGTTAGGTGCATGATAACCACATGTCTAAGTGTGGAGGGGGTGGGCCAGTTCCTAGTGCTGTTAGGTGCATGATAACCACATGTCTAAGTGTGGAAGGAGATGAGCCAGTTCCTAGTGCTGTTAGGTGCATGATAACCACATGTCTAAGTGTGGAAGGGGATGAGCCAGTTCCTAGTGCTGTTAGATGCATGATAACCACATGTCTAAGTGTGGAAGGGGATGAGCCAGTTCCTAGTGCTGTTAGGTGCATGATAACCACATGTCTAAGTGTGGAAGGGGATGACCAGTTCCTAGTGCTCTTAGGTGCATGATGACCACATGTCTAAGTGTGGAAGTGGATGAGCCAGTTCCTAGTGCTGTTAGGTGCATGATAACTACATGTCTAAGTGTGGAAGGGGATGAGCCAGTTCCTAGTGCTGTTAGGTGCATGATAACCACATGTCTAAGTGTGGAAGGGGATGAGCCAGTTCCTAGTGCTGTTAGGTGCATGATAACCACATGTCTATGTGTGGAACGGGATGAGCCAGTTCCTAGTGCTGTTAGGTGCATGATTACCACATGTCTAAGTGTGGAAGGGGATGAGCCAGTTCCTGGTGCTGTTAGGTGCATGATAACCACATGTCTAAGTGTGGAAGGGGATGAGCCAGTTCCTAGTGCTGTTAGGTGCATGATAACCACATATCTAAGTGTGGAGGGGGATGAGCCAGTTCCTAGTGCTGTTAGGTGCATGATAACCACATGTCTAAGTGTGGAAGGAGATGAGCCAGTTCCTAGTGCTGTTAGGTGCATGATAACCACATGTCTAAGTGTGGAAGGGGATGAGCCAGTTCCTAGTGCTGTTAGGTGCATGATAACCACATGTCTAAGTGTGGAAGGGGATGAGCCAGTTCCTAGTGCTGTTAGGTGCATGATAACCACATGTCTAAGTGTGGAAGGAGATGAGCCAGTTCCTAGTGCTGTTAGGTGCATGATAACCACATGTCTAAGTGTGGAAGGGGATGAGCCAGTTCCTAGTGCTGTTAGGTGCATGATAACCACATGTCTAAGTGTGGAAGGGGATGAGCCAGTTCCTAGTGCTGTTAGGTGCATGATAACCACATGTCTAAGTGTGGAAGGGATGAGCCAGTTCCTAGTGCTGTTAGGTGCATGATAACCACATGTCTAAGTGTGGAAGGGGATGAGCCAGTTCCTAGTGCTGTTAGGTGCATGATAACCACATGTCTAAGTGTGGAAGGGGGTGAGCCAGTTCCTAGTGCTGTTAGGTGCATGATAACCACATGTCTAAGTGTGGAAGGGGATGAGCCAGTTCCTAGTGCTGTTAGGTGCATGATAACCACATGTCTAAGTGTGGAAGGGGATGAGCCAGTTCCTAGTGCTGTTAGGTGCATGATAACCACATGTCTAAGTGTGGAAGGGGATGAGCCAGTTCCTAGTGCTGTTAGGTGCATGATAACCACATGTCTAAGTGTGGAAGGGGATGAGCCAGTTCCTAGTGCTGTTAGATGCATGATAACCACATGTCTAAGTGTGGAAGGGGATGAGCCAGTTCCTAGTGCTGTTAGTTGCATGATAACCACATGTCTAAGTGTGGAAGGGGATGAGCCAGTTCCTAGTGCTGTTAGTTGCATGATAACCACATGTCTAAGTGTGGACGGGTATGAGCCAGTTCCTAGTGCTGTTAGGTGCATGATAACCACATGTCTAAGTGTGGAAGGGTATGAGCCAGTTCCTAGTGCTGTTAGGTGCATGATAACCACATGTCTAAGTGTGGAAGGGGATGAGCCAGTTCCTAATGCTGTTAGTTGCATGATAACCACATGTGTAAGTGTGGAAGTGGATGAGCCAGTTCCTAGTGCTGTTAGGTGCATGATAACCGCATGTCTAAGTGTGGAAGGGGACGCAGCATTTGGCCTCGTGTTGTACAGTGCTCCTAGGCATGTGGTTGTCAGTCAGCAGCCAGCAGCTTCATGTGCTTTAATGCTTATTTAACACATTTGAATCCTTGTATATTATTCATCCAGTTATACTACATTAATCTTTGTATCTGCACCAGCATTTTTACCATCACTAGCTTGTCTGGGTAGATTTTTATTATAATAACGGGGACACCATTTTATTTAAAGCAAAGGTCTTTCCTCAAGGTTATCAAATACCTCTTGTAGCTGTAGGGAACAAAATACCTTTCACCACTTATTGCAGCTCAGGTTTTGCTTACTTCTGTATCTGTGACTTCAGCATTCTTTTTAATTCATTTTTATGTATTTATTTAAAATGTGTTAACTGAATAAGTGGACTGATCCACAGACTCTTTCAGCCATGACCAAGGCCACAATGGCTAAAACTATGTAGATATATAAATAGAGAGACAGACAGAGAGATAACCACAAAAAATTGATTATTTTATTTGCATTTCCTGTGTTTTTAGGGACAATTTGTTTGTTTGTTACTATTTGTAGATGGATAGATAAATAGATAGATCATGGTATACAGGCAGATAGATAAATGGTACATTTAATATAACCAGTCAGCCAACATGTTTTTAGGAGATGGGAATAAAACAGAATACCCCCCAAAAAAATCCACACAGACACAAGAAGAGCATACCAACTCCACATAGTCAGTGAGCAGAGGTTAGAACTGAACCCTAAACCATGGAGCTGTAACAGAAATATCTTACTACTATGCCTCCCAGCTCTAAATTCACATGAAAATATTATTTAAATATAAACAGAGAGACTAACCCTCCAGACCAACCACAGAGCTCTGCTAAGCCCAGTTGCCTTAATAACTACTTAACGGCATTTGGAAGAAATGTTCCTTGCATTTCTGCCTTATTCTCCCTTACTCAGTCACCTCTGTTTCTCTGTTTCTTTGTCCTTACACCCCATCACCTGAGTAATTCTGATATTTACCCATTACTAACACACTGTAAATGCTACCATGCAGATATGCAGTGTATGGACTGTACCATTACTAAAGCTCAGACACTACCACTACAGGTCACTGTAGTGGTACAGGAACATTAGCTACAGGGGAGGGGACAGGTTATTATTAACAGATACAGCAGTGGGACACTAACAGTACTGCAGCCCTTTCTCTATATCTAGGTGTCACTATGGGTTATGGCACAGGGACACCAGCTACAGAGGTGATTAGGGTACAAGAACAGTAGTGTGTACCGACAGGTGTCTCTAAATAGGGTCACAGCTCTGTCAGTACAAGTGGGTGTTACAGTGTGTGCAGGTACAGGGTCACTAAATACAAGGGAGGACTTTCAAGGTACAGGCAGAGCTGGATCATGGTCAAATGGGGCCCTAGGCAGGGTAATTGATTGGGCCACACCACACACACACACACACACACACACACACACACACACACACACACACACACACACACACACACAGCAACCCACCCCCCTGTCATTCCCCCCCAGTCAGTCCCATTACTTGGCTATTTCTCCCAAGTTACCACAAACACTGGTCAAACCTGTCAGTGTGCATATTATTTTCTTCTTTCCTTCTACAATGGGGTTGGAAGGGTGGCCTAATGGTTAAGGTGTTTGCCTTGCAAATACAAGGTGCAAGCTTTGAGTCTTACAAGGGATAATTGGCTAGGCTTAAAATGCACCGGAGTTATACTTTGTTATCTATTAGGCTTAAAATGGCTCGCAAGGGCAGTTAGCTTAGTACGAACCTATGATTACAAATATTTGTTTTTAATTTAAACTTTATTTCAAATTTTATAGCACAAACACTGATAGCCATTTGCTAAATAAAACAATAAACTCTCACAATGATAACAGACTTAGCTTGAACAGTAAACTTCTCTGCCTTTTAAACTGAAATTCAGTGAAATGGTATTGAAACCCACATTCATAGAAAATGCATGTGACCAGTGGTAGATTAAGTCTACCTTTGGGCTGTTTTAAAACGATAGGCCACTTTAAATTATATTCCTTGTATAATATATCACCACTTATTAGAGTGTTTTAAATTTGCAGTTTTGAATATTTTCCCAGTAACCAATGAAATAAAATGTATGAACCAATAATGACAAAACTGCCCATTTAAGAACATTTCAACTATAAAAGGTCACTCAAACCTCTGTTGTTAGAATCCACCAATATCGGTCAATATGCACAATCTTTGAAGAAGTAAAAGCCATCCAAATAATTCCACATTAGACAGATATGTAACTAATGAAGATGTTGCTGCTAGCAATCAGCTTCATATTTCAATGTTTCATCTACAAATCCAGTGCCTTCTGCCCTTGAAGAATAAATGGCCCATGTTACAGAAAAAAAAAAAGGTAATATGATAATATTCCATTAGGGCATGTATGGCAAACAGACACCAGGTTCATAGTTATTAAGCATCTCATCCAAAGGAGAACACACAGGACTGCAGCATAACAAGATCGTGGTGTGGTCATGACTGTGGTGCCTTCAGTTGGCTGCAGAGGTACATCTGTGGATCGGTATGGAGCGCTCGTTTTGGGTATGGAGATTGTGGTTCCTTGGTGGACAGGAAAAAGTTTCTGTGAATGAGTGGATGGCAGAGATGTAGCAGCTGATGTTTCTGTGCCTGCGGTTGGACTGGGACTGGAATGTGGTTGGTGCTGCATTTTGATTGCTACGGTTAAGGCTTTTGGCACTGTCGGTCTGCTTGTTGTATTGTTTTGTGGTTTTTGCTTGTTTGTAGAGTTTCTTTTGTGTTATATGTGTGGCTGTTGTTGATAAATGTTGAGCCTGGAGGAACGTAATTTCATTTAGCTGCACACTTGTGGTGCATGTGGTTGAATGACAATAAAGTTATTCTTGATTGATTTAGGCACACCATGGTAATAGCAATCCATCTAGAGGATGGGGAGTAGAACCCGCAGCCTTCTGCATTAAAAGCAAGCATCCTAGCTGCTGTGCTACTAACACTGCTTTCACGTTGGGCAGCAGAGTGATGATCATTTGCTAAGGAGAACAGTTGCACACTGAAAACAGAAAGAGCAGCAGTAAACGTCTATTCCCTTGAAGCTCATGGTTCCTTGGCAATGCACTTGAGCTCACAATTCCCCAAAAATGCACTAAACTCAATTCCTTAAAAATTTACTGAAACGATTATTCTTTCAGCAGTCTGGTAGTTGGTGTGGAGGATTCAGGCTCTTTTCTCCTGTAAACAAGGTGCAGGGCTTGAGCCTACGCAAATTAACTAACCTGCCATCCCTATCTAGGGCATTACACACATGCACCTTAACAATGGAATGTTCGTCTTGTCAACTTTAATCCGTAGACAGATGAACAAGCAGCAGGAACATCTTGTGAGTTTAAATTCCATGTGTGGAAATGCAGGAATAGAAGAAACAGCAGCAGGTGAATGCATTCACATATGCAGGAATAGAAGAAACAGCAGCAGGTGAGTGCATTCACATATGCAGGGATAAAAGCAACAGCAGAAGGTGTACAGCTCGATGCATGCAAGCATGTAAATGTGCATTGCATGCACATATAACATGTAATTTATTTTTTTAATAAAAAAATAAATATTGTGGCAGCTCCCCCTGGACAGCAGGCCCCTCTTTGGCAATGGGACTTAGGCAACTGCCTAGGTTGCCTGGTGCTGAATCTGGCTCTGAGTACAGGACCCATAGCTTGCAATGATAGGTACTGCTGTGGGAAGCTTTGAGCAATGTCACATCTCTGTCACTAACTGTGGGTACTCCTGTATGCTCCAATATAAGGGACTATATATAGAGATGAGGCGGAGCAAGGTACAGGGCCAATAGCTGGTACTAACAGGGTACTGCTCTCAAAAGTTCTAAGCACTGCTATAGACATGAAATTATTAATAGTTGTCAGTGCTGTTACAAGGGTACTAGACACTGCAGAGATCAGTCAGGGTACAGGACCCATAGCCACTACTGAAAATTACTGTGGTTGTCACTTTCACTTTGGGTGCAGGAATACTAAAGATGGGAGGTATCAGGGTGCAGGAAGCATAGCTGTACTGACAGGATAATGTTGTAGGAAACTGTCATTAGTGTCACACCCTGTGGGTGTCACTGTACACGCTGGTACAGGGGCATTATGTACAGAGTAGTACAAATTATAGGAACCATAGTTGTACTGACAGGTACTGCTGTGAGAATCTGTCATCATTGTCACAACCCTGTCGGTACATGAGAGTGTCACTGTAGGTATTGTTACAGATTGCACTACACATACAAATTTTATAGCACAAACACTGATAGCCATTTGCTAAATAAAACAATAAACTCTCACAATAACAGACTTAGCTTGAACAGTAAACTTCTCTGCCTTTTAAACTGAAATTCAGTGAAATGGTATTGAAACCCACATTCATAGAAAATGCATGTGACCAGTGGTAGATTAAGTCTACCTTTGGGCTGTTTTAAAATGATAGGCCACTTTAAATTATATTCCTTGTATAATATATCACCACTTATTAGACTGTTTTAAATTTGCAGTTTTGAATATTTTCCCAGTAACCAATGAAATAAAATGTATGAACCAATAATGACAAAACTGCCCATTTAAGAACATTTCAACTATAAAAGGTCACTCAAACCTCTGTTGTTAGAATCCACCAATATCGGTCAATATGCACAATCTTTGAAGAAGTAAAAGCCATCCAAATAATTCCACATTAGACAGATATGTAACTAATGAAGATGTTGCTGCTAGCAATCAGCTTCATATTTCAATGTTTCATCTACAAATCCAGTGCCTTCTGCCCTTGAAGAATAAATGGCCCATGTTACAGAAAAAAAAAAAGGTAATATGATAATATTCCATTAGGGCATGTATGGCAAACAGACACCAGGTTCATTGTTATTAAGCATCTCATCCAAAGGAGAACACACAGGACTGCAGCATAACAAGATCGTGGTGTGGTCATGACTGTGGTGCCTTCATTTGGCTGCAGAGGTACATCTGTGGATCGGTATGGAGCGCTCGTTTCGGGTATGGAGATTGTGGTTCCTTGGTGGACAGGAAAAAGTTTCTGTGAATGAGTGGATGGCAGAGATGTAGCAGCTGATGTTTCTGTGCCTGCGGTTGGACTGGGACTGGAATGTGGTTGGTGCTGCATTTTGATTGCTACGGTTGAGGCTTTTGGCACTGTCGGTCTGCTTGTTGTGTTGTTTTATGGTTTTTGCTTGTTTGTAGAGTTTCTTTTGTGTTATATGTGTGGCTGTTGTTGATAAATGTTGAGCCTGGAGGAACGTAATTTCATTTAGCTGCGCACTTGTGGTGCATGAGGTTGAATGACAATAAAGTGATTCTTGATTGATTTAGGCACACCATGGTAATAGCAATGCATCTAGAGGATGGGGAGTAGAACCCGCAGCCTTCTGCATTAAAAGCAAGCGTCCTAGCTGCTGTGCTACTAACACTGCTTTCATGTTGGGCAGCAGAATGATGATCATTTGCTAAGGAGAACAGTTGCACATTGAAAACAGAAAGAGCAGCAGTAAACTTCTATTCCCTTGAAGCTCATGGTTCCTTGACAATGCACTTGAGCTCACAATTCCCCAAAAATGCACTAAACTCAATTCCTTAAAAATTTACTGAAACGATTATTCTTTCAGCAGTCTGGTAGTTGGTGTGGAGGATTCAGGCTCTTTTCTCCTGTAAACAAGGTGCAGGGCTTGAGCCTAAGCAACTTAACTAACCTGCCATCCCTATCTAGGGCATTACACACATGCACCTTAACAATGGAATGTTCATCTTGTCAACTTTAATCCGTAGACAGATGAACAAGCAGCAGGAACATCTTGTGAGTTTAAATTCCATGTGTGGAAATGCAGGAATAGAAGAAACAGCAGCAGGTGAATGCATTCACATATGCAGGAATAGAAGAAACAGCAGCAGGTGAGTGCATTCACATATGCAGGGATAAAAGCAACAGCAGAAGGTGTATACCTCGATGCATGCAAGGATGTAAATCTGCATTGCATGCACATATAACATGTAATTTATTTTTTTAATAAAAAATTAAATATTGTGGCAGCCCCCCTGGACAGCAGGCCCCTCCTAGGCAATGGGACTTAGGCAACTGCCTAGGTTGCCTGATGCTGAATCTGGCTCTGGGTACAGGACCCATAGCTTGCAATGATAGGTACTGCTGTGGGAAGCTTTGAACAATGTCACATCTCTGTCACTAACTGTGGGTACTCCTGTATGCTCCAATATAAGGGACTATATATAGAGATGAGGCGGAGCAAGGTACAGGGCCAATAGCTGGTACTAACAGGGTACTGCTCTCAAAAGTTCTAAGCGCTGCTATAGACATGAAATTATTAATAGTTGTCGGTGCTGTTACAAGGGTATTAGACACTGCAGAGATCAGTCAGGGTACAGGACCCATAGCCGCTACTGAAAATTACTGTGGTTGTCACTTTCAATTTGGGTACAGGAGTACTAAAGATGGGAGGTATCAGGGTGCAGGAAGCATAGCTGTACTGACAGGATAATGTTGTAGGAAACTGTCATTAGTGTCACACCCTGTGGGTGTCACTGTACACGCTGGTACAGGGGCATTATGTACAGAGTAGTACAAATTATAGGAACCATAGTTGTACTGACAGGTACTGCTGTGACAATCTGTCATCATTGTCACAACCCTGCCGGTACATGAGAGTGTCACTGTAGGTATTGTTACAGATTGCACTACACATACGGGGAGAGGCTTTGGAACCATGATTGGTGACAGTTGGTGTCTGGTAACCTCTTAGCAGAATTTCAGCCCTGTCACTAATTGTGGGTACTGCTATAGGGGGAACCAGATAGAGGGGCAAAGATCAGGGCAGAAGACCCATAGCTGGTGATGACAGGGTCAAAGCCCTGTCAACATCTGTTGGTGTCACTGTAACTGCTGGTAGAGGGTTTCATGATTATTTAACCAAGGCTTTACCTCTGACAAACAAAAAAAAAAAAAAATGACTGAAGGCTTCTTTCATTGAAAATGATTTTAAGCTTTTTTCCAGGGAAGCAAGTCTCCCTGCACCTCCTATGTGAGAACAGACCCCCACAACCCCTGCACTTATATATACCAATGGCCTGCACAACAGTCGATAAAGAACAACACTGTACATTCACTGAAAACGGCTTGTCGCTCAGCATGAGTGAATTCTCCTAGTAGAAAGTGCACTACTTGCAGGTTACAGAAATCAGTTTACTAGTAAAGTAGTTCACAGATGTGACGGATTTTTGTGATGCTTTTTCATCGCCTCACCAAGACACATTTGCCCTGCTAATATTATCAAAGTACAGATATGAAGTTGTTAGTGACTAAAGAAGTCTTGCAAATGACCAGATCTACTGAGATGCTGCAGCCATCTCCTATGCATCTGTTCCTCCCAACCTTACCAAATCCTTTATCTGCTCCCAACCTCACTGAACCCCTGTGCAGGCTTACAATTCCCCTAGCATCACTGAACCCCTGTGCAGGCTTACAATTCCCCCAGCATCACTGAACCCCTTTGTATCTTACAATTCAGCACTCCGTGTAGCATATAATTTTAGAGTTCCTCCCACCTTCTTGAAACAGCATCATTTTAAATGGTTCTTGAAATGTCTTTCTTTTCCATCTGCCACCTGGAGAAACAGTCAGGATACAGAATGCATAGCCTCTACTGACATCATCTCCTCCCACCTACCCTCTTGACAGTGTTGACAATGATATTTCCCCTTTTGTTTTTCATCAATTGTGTACAATTTTATCTGTATATTTTGAATCTCTAACAGAATAAGGTCTCTGTCATCACCCTGTTACATCCTCTAATGCCTAGTGTCCCATGACTCCCACTCAGTTTATTATGGGGTGTGTTTATTGACACTAGCTGGTAGTTGTGCCTTGGAGACAAACACTCAGGACCAGTGACACTGACGACTGGCTATTTATCTCTGCAGGTCTACTTTCAGATACTCCAGTATTGTGTGGCATAGCATTGGACAGATGGATACCCATGTGCTCTGCATGGCTGACCCAGAAATTACATTTGCTGGGAAGCCATGCAGACTGCAGTATGTATAGGTTGCTGCCAGACACCAGCCCTGTAGCAAATGAATCCCACTTCTTCATTCCACCAAAGGAGAAAGTTCAAATCCACAGCAGATGTGTTCCAACTCTAAAATGATGCTATTGCCACTTCCTGAACCTGGGTTACTGATGGTTTAAATGGGTCCATTTGTTATATGTCCATGAGCTGTCTTATCCAGTGACCATAGGCCAAGCAATTTCAAGTGTATTAATGTAAATATTACCAAATCAGTTTACAGTATAAAAAACAACTTAAAACAAAATACATAAACAAAAATAAATAACAATAAGACATAAATAAGTTCAAAATTATAGAATTCAAACATATACAGATATGGAACATAGGTTCATAGGTTGGTACTAGGCTATCAGCCCTAGGGCCTATACAAGCCCAGCCATAACAATTCCCTGGCTATTTCTTCGCACACTATTTACTTCCCTGGACCACTGTCTAGCAGGGCGACTGATGTGATCCCTGGGGTGAATTTCCTTTCTCCCATCCAATCATCAAGTTTCCTTTTGAAGAGGGCCAAAGAAGCACTCTGCTTGACATGTATGGGCAATCTATTCCAGAGTCTGGGGAGTCTCTGGGTCAGGAACCTATCCCTCCAGCATGTTTTGTTTATTGTGATGACAAGGTTTAGATCCCTGGAGCGTGTGGCTCTAAAGGATTGGGATTTCTTTAAGTGTAGCATGTCCAACAGCTCTGGGTTTGACATGGCCTTGTATGTTAAGCAGAGATCGCTGCTGAGTAGACGATATGCGACAGAGTATAGCTGGAGTTTTTTAAGGCGGTCAGCATAGGGCATCTGCTTTAGGCCTGTGATTCTTTTAGTGAGGTATTTCTGTGGCCTTTCCAGTTGTTGCAGGTGTCTTGAGAGGTACATACCAAACGGGGCGCTGTATTCTATAATGGGTCTAATGAGGGATGAGTACAGTGGGACAATGACCTCCTTTTTTCTGGATGAAAAGCCCTTAGTGATGAGGTGTGCCACATAGAAGGATTTCCTGACTGTTGTGGCGATGTAGTTATCGAGGGTGAGACCACTGTCCACCTGTGTCCCTAAGCCTCTTATCACACTTTCGGTGTTTAGTGTACTGCCACCTATGTGGTAATTCACAGATATATGTTTTTTCCCAAAGGGGATAACTATACATTTCTTGGCATTGAGCTTGAGCCCATGGCTCTGGCACCAAGCATCTGTTTCTGTAAGGCCCTTTTGTAGAGTATCCACATCATTTGGGGATTCAATAATGGCTCCCAGTTTGCAGTCATCTGCGAACTTTGTTAGCCAGAGTCCCTTAGTGTTGGCCTGTACTTCAGAGAAGTAGATGCCAAACAAGAGCGGTCCCAGGACTGAACCCTGAGGTACTCCACTTGTCACTTGTCTGGAGCTGGATTTGGAGTCGGCTACTTTTACAGTGTGGGTTCTATCAGTAAGCCAGTTAACAACCCATTGGGTGACATAGGAATTAATGCCCAGCTTAGTAAGTTTATCTATGATTCCAGAGTAGGGGATGGTGTCAAAGGCCTTGGCAAGGTCTAGATAGGCTGAGTGGACCACCTTACCCTAGTCCATGGCTCTGGAGACTGATTCGAAGAAGTCAATCAGGTTCAGGAGACAAGATCGTCCCTTCACGAACCCAAACTGGGTGGGGTCCAGTGTTTGAAGGTTGCCAATGTCTTTGATTATAAGTTCCATGATAATACACTCCATGGCCTTGCAGATATGGCTCATCAGACTGATGGGACGGTAGTTTCCGGGATCCAAGGTGGATCCCCCCTTGTGGAGTGGGATAATTGTAGCTCTGCGCCACTCAATGGGCATGAATCCTGAGGAATTGTAAGTAAAAATAAGTAAGTAAATGTTTGTACTGAGCTGAACTGAGGTGGGCTACTAGCCACAACTCTGAGCTTAGATACCAGACAACTAGAGGCTTCTGAGCTTCCCCAAAACCATAAGTAGCCTTTTTTTTTTTTGCTTATTTATACTATTTACTGCACTTTTTATTGCATGCTGCCAACTTTAATACTGTATTTATATACTCTACTAATCTACACTACTGTACTGTGATTGTTTGCCTTCCTGTGCCTGTTAAATTGAATTTGATTGCTATTTTCTGCTGTGTTAAACATTCTCTAGTGCTTTCTGCCAAAGCTAGAGTAGCTAGCAGCTGTAGCATAGTCCAGATACAGGTTTGCTGCATCTGGGTCTGTTTGTATGGGTGATTGTTCTAAGCACATTTTCCAGGCCATCTTAGATTGGAAGGGGCTTTTCTGCACTCAACCGAGAGTATTGTCCTGATTAGAACCTGTGTGATGAAGGGTGGTTGGTCTAGGGCTTGGAGTAAGCATCCTTATTGGTCCTTTTGAAACTTTTAAAAGATTTTTTCCAAGTTTGGAGGAAGGTCGTACTGAATTTGTAATTTGCAAGGACTGAATAAAGGATTTCTTTTGGACTGGAACTGGCTCAAATATTCGTTTATTTTACAGTGATCACCTTGCATGCCATTTATGTTGTGTTTTGTGGATGTAACACTGTGGCCTTAATTAAATGTTTTCATGTTTGTATTTTCATTTATTTTTTGTTCTTTTTGTCTTGTCTAAGGCCTGCACTCCATTTTTGTTCAATCTGTACATATTAAAGGTTGAGGTTTCAAACCCTACAGTCCTTTTAAGGGCTAACTGAGCCCTTTCTAGGACCCTCAAAAGATTCTGACTGGAATTCCACCCACAGGCCCAGCTTTGGGCCACAAGGGGCACACCAGTCCTTTGAAGGGCCACCTACCTGGAACTCACCTAGCCCAGCCTTGACCAAGAATGGGGCACACTAGTCCTTACCAGGACTACCTAGGGAATCATCTGGACTGACAAAGTTCCTTTTTAGGACCGTATGAGATCTGAGATCTGACGACAGGACCATCCCTGACTGCCCAGGAGGAGACCAAAAGGGTACAACTCAACCTCCCACCTGACAGGTACTGCACTAAAGTCTTTGTTGGGCTAGAAAGGTCCTCCTCAGGACCAAACACACCACAAAGGTTCTTCTCAGAACCAAAACAGTCATCCTTAGGATTACAAAAATCCTTCTCAGGACCAACCCATCACAAAGGTTCCACTCAGAACCACAATAGTCCTCTTCAGGACTAAAATGGTCCTCCTCAGGACCACCTCTCCACACCACAAAGGCTCTTATAAGAGCCAAAACAGTCTTCCTCAAAACTTCAAAGGCCCTTTTACGAGCCACAATAGCTTTATCCAAAACCACATATGAATTACTAAGTCCTTTTCAGGACTCAGACTTGGACCTCCAGGAGTAACAACTATTCCAGTAAGAGTGTTCTTTTGCCCAAGTTTTTAGCTTTTGGTATTTAAGTCCTGCATTTGAGCAGGTTTCTGCTTGTTTGTGGTCATGCAGTACCCTGCATTGGTGCTCAATTGTGTTCCATAGCCAGACAGATTGTTGAGTCTTTCGGCTTTTCCCGGTTAGGGGTCGCCACAGCGGAACTCTGGTCCACTAATGATTGGTAGTTGATTTTTACGTGCTGAGTTACCAGCCCTGATGCACAACTTTCAATGAAGGTACGCCCATTCCCGCATTTCTTTACGCACAAGACGCTCTGGCTGAGAATCGAACCGGACAGCGTCTTACTGTGAGGCGACAACGCTACCGCAGCACCACCACTGCGGGTTCCATAGCCAGACAGATAAATTCAACAATTTTTCCCTTAAATACAGCTATACCACATTAGTGTAACCCTCATCCGTAGTACTTTCCTGGTCAAAGAAATACTGCTAATGAGCTGTAACCTATTAAACCACCAGCAAAAAAAAAAAAAAAAACAGCAGAAATATCCATGCACTGAGCTCCTCCTTGATCGATCCTGAAAAGCCCCTCTTTGTGATAACAGTCTTCAACATTGCATTATGGACAGTTGGATCACCCTTGTTTCCCCTGCCAACCTTGTTGACTTTGGTCTCTTGAGGCAGTGTAGCAACTACCTCATGTACAACAACAACCCTCTACTAATAACTCACTCTAGTACAGAGTGCAAAAGATGTAACTACACCAAGAATCCTGACTTCATGCTCTCCCACACTTAAAACAGTAACTGTGAAGAGGTTATCAACCCACCCACCACTACTCATACACATAGTACCAGTACTCATACACATAGTACCACTACTGATACATATAGTACCACTACTCATACACATAATACCACTACTTATACACATAGTATCACTACTCATGCACATAGTACCACTACTCATACACATAGTACCACTACTGATACATATAGTACCACTACTCATACACATAGTACCACTACTCATACACATAGCACCACTACTCATACATATAGTACCACTGCTCTTACACATAGTACCACTACTCGTACATATAGTACCACTACTTATGCACATAGTACCACTACTCATACACATAGTACCAGTACTCATACACATAGTACCACTACTCATACACATAGTACCAGTACTCATACACATAGTACCACTACTGATACATATAGTACCACTACTCATACACATAGCACCACTACTCATACATATAGTACCACTGCTCATACACATAGTACCACTATTCATACACATAGCACCACTACTCATACATATAGTACCACTACTCATACATATAGTACCACTACTCATACACATAGTACCACTACTCATACATATAGTACCACTACTCATACACATAGTACTACTACTGATACATATAGTACCACTGCTCATACACATAGTACCACTACTCGTACATATAGTACCACTACTTATACACATAGTACCACTACTCATACACATAATACCACTACTCATACACATAGTACCAGTACTCATACACATAGTACCACTACTGATACATATAGTACCACTACTCATACACATAGCACCATTACTCATACATATAGTACCACTGCTCATACACATAGTACCACTACTCATACACATAGCACCACTACTCATACATATAGTACCACTGCTCATACACATAGTACCACTACTCATACACATAGTACCACTACTCATACATATAGTACCACTACTTATACACATAGTACCACTACTCATACACATAATACCACTACTCATACACATAGTACCAGTACTCATACACATAGTACCACTACTGGTACATATAGTACCACTACTCATACACATAGCACCACTACTCATACATATAGTACCACTGCTCATACACACAGTACCACTACTCATACACATAGCACCACTACTCATACATATAGTACCACTGCTCATACACATAGTACCACTACTCATACATATAGTACCACTACTCATACACATAGTACCAGTACTCATACACATAGTACCACTACTCATACATATAGTACCACTACACATACACATAGTACCACTACTCATACATATAGTACCACTACTCATACATATAGTACCACTACTGATACATATAGCACCACTACTCATACACATAGTACCACTACTCGTACATATAGTAGCACAACTTATACATATAGTACCACTACTCATACACATAGTGCCACTACTCATACACATAATACCACTACTCATACACATAGTACCAGTACTCATACACATAGTACCACTACTGATACATATAGTACCACTACTCATACACATAGCACCACTACTCATACATATAGTACCACTGCTCATACACATAGTACCACTACTCATACACATAGTACCACTACTCATACATATAGTACCACTACTCATACACATAGTACCACTACTCATACACATAGTACCACTACTCATACATATAGTACCACTACTCATACACATAGCACCACTACACATACATATGGTACCACTACTCATACACATAGTACCACTACTCATACATGTGGTACCACTACTCATACACATAGTACCACTACTCATACGTATAGTACCACTACTCATACATATAGTACACATCCAACACACAAATAAACATACACTGATATTCTCTCAAAAAAATACTGAAACACCAGACACCTCCAAAACACAAGATTGCTACAACTAACACAGTTCCCACAATACCCAAGACACATAGCAACACAAGTGCCTCACTTAACCAAGCCTGTAAGGTGTAACACTCAAAAAAATAATTTTCTTGTCATTGGAGACTCAATAGTGAGACACACACATGTCCCACTCACCAGGCTGGACAAGGAGAAAGTCTCAGTCAGATGCCGGTCCAATGCCAGGATTCATCAGATCATACATGCACTCAGGTCTCTCAGAATAAGTACCATTATGACTCTGTCATTGTTCATATTGGAGTGAATGACCTGAGGTGTTCCTCACTGGACTCTATGAAGAGAGACATGATTGAGCTCTCTGAGTATGTGTCCCAGGCAGGTATGTCCCTAGCCTTCAGCGGCATACTACCCTCACCTAGAATTATGCCACAGTTTAAACAAAAACTGATTGATTTCAATAATTGGCTTAGTTTTTGGTGTCATTAAAAGGGGATCCAGTTCCTGTCAGCCTGGGAAGCCATGGTCGACCAACCTTGCTGCTTTGCCAGAGACTGCACCCGGCACCTATGGGCTTTCTGCTGCTGGCAAAGGCTCTTGCCTTCCCTATAGTACCTTGTTAGGCAAGGTCTCAAAAAAAACTTACCAACATGAAATTTGCCAATCATAATAAAATCATGGTCATGATACTAAACGCTAGGAACTTAAACCAAAAAACTGCACAACCTGGAAGCACTTCTATCACTGACAGATGAAGGTGTCTGTGCAGTCACAGAAACCTGGTTCAAGGCCTCAGAGAGTACCCCGGCTTTGCAAAGCTGCAATACTTCCACACCTTCAGACTGCAAAATGAACATGTGAGAACCAAAGGAGGCAGTGTTTCTAACTATATTAGAGATAAATTCACCTCCTGTCTAGTTAGACTGGACAACGACATGGAGTTACTCCAAGTTCAGTCAATGTCTGTTATAGAGCCCCTTCCATGGATCATGATGCACATGAGGCCTACTTGACCAAACTGGAGATAATCCAAACTCTGGCTATGGGGGATTTTAGTTATCCCATCATCAACTGGGAAACCTACACTAGCCCTAACTCGCTAGCACAAAGGTTCTTTGACTTTATCTCAAATTCCCTGGAACAAATTGTTCATATCTTGACAAGAGGAACAAATAATACTAGATCTGGTTCTCACTAACTTGTCAAACAGATGCACTGCTGCAACATATCGGACCCTTATTAGTCAAATCTGACCACAAATCAGTCACCTTCAAGATGGCACAAACACCAGAACTCACAAAGGGCAAAATCAGACAAAACCTTCATAAACTTCACCAGGCAAACTATACCCTCCTAGGTGAAGGTATAAATACATTCCAAGCCTCACCCCCAGCTGGAAGTGGTAACTACACCAAAGCTTACACTAAAGCCTTGCACAATCACTTACATAAGTGTATAGATTTGGCTGTACCAGAAAGACTCAAAGCCAGAGCCCCAAGTAAAAACAAGCCGCCATGGTGGATATCCAGCATCAACAAACGTTACAATAAATGCAAAACATTGCTGTCTAGAAAACAAAGGTGAAGCTCCAACAATGGAAAAACACCCTCCTCGGCCTCAACAGACAAATAAGATAGCTTGTCAAATTCTCTAAGGGTTTCTTTGAGAAAAACTAGCCATAGATAACCATAAGGCCTTTTACAGCCATATATGTAGCCGAAATGGTAGCACCCAAGCATGTGCAGAACTTGTGACCAACATTATTCCACACACTGACCCTACAGAGATAGAAAACCTGCTAGCAGATAGGTTTGGTGAAAATTTCACTCCTTTATCCCCTCCAAACTTATCCCAGATCTTCCACCAAACTTCCCCCTACCCTACATATCTGAAGAGCAGGTCATCGAAGCCTTGCCCAAGGGAAAAAATACAGCCTCTATTGGACCAGACAGCATCCCAGGCTGTCTTCTAAACAGGCTAAAACATGAACTATCATCACCATTAAGTACTCTTTTCAATCACAGCCTGACCACAACAGGCTTTGTTCCTGTGGAATGGAGAACAGCAACAGTTAATCCCCTCCACAAAGGTGGCCTAGCAACAAACCCAGGGTTTTACAGACCCATAAGCCTGACCAGCCTCTTCTGTAAAGCCATGGAACATATCATTATGGACCTCATAAATAAAAATATAGTAGACCTCCAAACCCTAGACCCTACCCAGTTCGGCTTCATCAAGGGCAGATCCTGCCTTTTAAATCTGGTGGATTTCTTTGAAAATGTAACCAGGGCCATTGATGAGGACACATCTGTGCACACAGCATACTTTGACTTGGCAAAGGCTTTCAACACAATCCCACACTCAGGCATTACCAATAAACATAGCAAACTGAATGTAAACCCCTTTGTCGTAAGATGGCTTGCCAACTGGATCACAAACCGGACACGCATTATCCAAGTGGGTGACTCCATATCAACCAGCAGAGCTGTCACCAGTGGGGTGCAACAAAAGTCACTTTTGGGCCCACTACTGTTTGGTATATACTTATCAGAAGTTCAAATCAAAACTAAGGGGTTGTGGCTGACCAAGTTTGCAGGTGATTACAAACTGGGTGCAATTACTGAATACCCAAATTATGTCACTATACTCCAGTAGGGTCTTACGAAGACCAGTGACTGATGTCTTTGTCACAGTCTCAAACTGAATGGAAAGAAATGCATCATCATTCCCTTTGGCACAAACTATGTCCCTTCACACTATCAAATCAACAACAATAACCTAAGTACCCATGAAGTGGTAAGGGATCTGGGATCACAAGTTGACTGCGACCTTAACTTCGATGACCATGTGTCTACTGTAGTAAGGAAAGCTTTCTACATAGCACACTTGATTAGTAAAGATATCACGTTGAGAGCAAAAGAGGTTATAATCCCTCTATACTCAGCACTAATCTGGCCCATAATTGAGTATAACGCTTCATTTATTCAGCATGTACCATACAAAGCACCTGCAGCAATTGGAGAGACCTCAGAGGTTTCTTACAAAGAAGATCAAGGGACGCCAGCACATGCCTTACACAGACCAAATAAAGTCCCTGTCACTATTCTCTGTATCATATAGACTTCTTAGGGGAGACTTATGCCTGGCCTACAAAGCAATCTCTGTCCCAAACCTAATGAAGTTGCAGCATATCTATAAATCAAACGGGACTAGAGCTACCTGCTCCAGGGACCTAAATATGGCCTGTAATTTAAATACGACATGCTGAATGACAGATTTTTCTCCCAGCAACTGCTGCATCTTTGGAATAGGCTACCAATTCATGTGGAACAGAGCACCTCTATGACACTGCTCAAGAGGAACCTGGATGAGTGGATGGGGCACTGTAAATTCTTACCAGGGATAGCACTCACAACCCTCCTGGACATAGGCAGTCATTGCTAAATGCAATCTTGGATACTAACAAGCTTTTTTATAGTATTACATTGCGATGAAATGGCTAGGCTTGAAATTACCTCTGGGTCAATAGCCTAGTAATGTCCTATGATCCTATGACAAAATTAATGTGCTGGAATAAATAAACATGTATGAATGGATCTCCCTGCAGCAGGTGATTGGCACTAGTGAAGTTATTCCCTCCAATGGAAGGCTCTTAAGTTTGTACTCTAACGTCCAATGGGTATGGCCTGAGCCTTTTAAAAATGAAATGATCACTTCACAGTTCAAACAACTGTTCACATCTCTAGAACTATAAGTGTTAGTAGAAAGTTGTAAATTGTAAACTGTTCAACACAAAAAAATTGATTATGGGTCTTAATTTTAAAAAATCCTCAAGTCCAGAGACACTGCCTGGCTTTACTATCAAAAATCAGAGAAACACAAAGCCTAACTAAGTACCAAGAACTGTGCAACCGTGCAAAAAAATGCATTAGGCTGGACAAAAAATCTTACTGCACAACATTACAAACTAAATACCAACAAGACCCCTAAAAATTTTGGAAAAATGTAAACCAGCTACTAAAACTCACCCAAAAGGCTACCCCCAAACCAACCACCCCTGACACTAAAGTTCCCATCGAAACACAATTCAACTCCCACTTTGTGAACTCAATTCTATCCTTAGTATCACAGGACAGTTCCTTCCTCACTAGCCCCCCCAACACAAATAACACTAATACAAGCTTTACCCTCAAAACAGTTTCCACCACTTCAATCAAAAGCATGCTCTCCAAACTAAACACCTCATCAACAGCAGCCGACCTACTCCCCAGCTATTTCTTGAAACTCACAGTGATGCTATTGCTATCCCAGTCTCCACTCTCATAAACAGATCAATTGTTGAAAACTATGTTCCCAAACTCTAGAAAATATCTTATGTTACACCCATACATAAAGGTGGGACCTCCACTGAACTTGATAACTACAGACCCATTGCTTTACTCTCCTCCCTGGCCAAAATCCTAGAAAAATGCATCAATACCCAGGTGCTAAAATATCTCCTAGACAGCAACATCCTGTCACCTACTCAGCATGGTTTCAGACCTGCCCATAGTACCACTACAGCCCTCCTCTGCTTCACAGACACAGTAAACCGTCTAAAAAATGAAGGCCTACAGGTGTCAACTCTTTTTTTGGATATGTCCAAAGCATTTGACACAGTCTCACACCAAATACTGCTAAACAAATGAAACCAATATTACCTATCAAATTCCACTCTTACCTGGTTCCAGAGCTACTTAACTGACAGGTACCAAGCTGTGAAATGGGAAAATTCTCTCTCTCACTCCTCAGCTGCCCATAAGTATAGGAGTCCCACAGGGTTCTATCTTAGGACCACTACTATTCACAATCTTCTCAAATGACCTCCATACCTCCACACAGCATGCATCTATCATTCGGTATGCAGATGACACTACTTTAACCAGTGCTGCACAAAACATTCCCACCTTCCTGCAAACAACTCAACTAGCATTCTCTGACGTTGAAAACTACCTTACCAAAGCCCAACTTATCCTCAATCCAATGTAAATTCAGCTTATGATTATAACTAGTTCTAACAAAAACACTGATAACAGTCAATTCACTATCTACTCCACAAATGCTACTCTAATCGCTCCAGTGGCACAGGCTAAGCTATTGGGAATAACCATAGACTGCCAGCTAAAATTTGATAGTCATCTCAGGTTAACTATTAAAAAAGTACATGCCAAACTGGGATCACTCTACCGTATCTAACCATTTCTTACCAACAACACAAGATCAGCCATTGCTCACTCCCAACTTCTATCCACCCTACTCTATGCATCTCCCATTCTGACTAATCTCAACAAAACTGAACTAAGCAAAATGGAAGCCTGCTATAACAGAATTGCCTGCTTTGCTGCAAATTGGTCATTTAGAACTCATCACTGTACTGCTTTGAGACAGCTCCACTGGCTTGAACTGCCCAACCTCCTAATTTACAATCAGCTCTGCCTCTGTCATTTGATCTATTGCCTCCCCAATAAGTGTCCTGCCCTCAAAAACCTAGTACAACATCACTCAGCCAAAAGGCCTCTTAGATCATCAAGCAAACTACTACTAGAAGTCACCAACAGCTACAATAGCTTTGGAGATGCACTATATAGTAGTTCACTGGCTAAAAAATGGAACTCTCTCCCAACTAGCATACAAAACACATCGTCCAAAGCCTCCTTTAAAGACCTCATCAGGCAACATCTCAAGAAAAGTTGGCAGTGCCATGATTGCTCCCCAGGCTAGTGAAAGCAGATAAGGTACACATACTAAACCTAGAGTACTTGATAATAGTTTTCAATCTTACTCACAAACACTGGCTAATCTACAATGTATGTACTATACCAGTGTACTATGTATGTATTCTACCTATGTTCCAAATTTCAGCTGTATACCATAAATCTATTAATTACCTTTATTTTTAAATTAATATTTTTTGTTTGTTCTCTCCACTGTAACTGTTGATGTGCTGCATAACACTGTAAAAACA
This sequence comes from Protopterus annectens, assembly GCF_019279795.1. NCBI lineage: Eukaryota > Metazoa > Chordata > Ceratodontiformes > Protopteridae > Protopterus > Protopterus annectens. The sequence continues at coordinate 60,214,437 of NC_056741.1, read as the reverse complement.
TGGCTTTTGTAATTTCTCTGTATACTGATCATGTCTTCTTCTTCTTTCGGCTTTTCCCGGTTAGGGGTCGCCACAGCGGATCACCTGTCCGCACATGATTGGCAGTGGAGTTTTACAGTGTCGAGTTGCCAGCCCGATGCTCAACCTTCCACAGAAGGCACACACACGCACACCTAGGGCCAATTTAGAGTGTCCAATCCACCTACTGCATGTCTTTGGGATGTGGGAGGAAACTGGAGCACCCGGAGGAAACCCACGTGACCACAGGGAGGACATGCAGACTCCGCACAGAAGGCACCCCAGCCGAGAATCGAACCGGAGAACCTCTTGCTGTGAGGCGGCAACGCTAACCGCTGCACCACCATGGCCGCCCTGTATACTGATCATGTCTAAATAACTAAATGTATCTGTAATTTTTTTTATGTGGAGCTTTTCTCTCTGAGCTTCTGCTGAAAAATGACCTTTTTGGCTCAGTCAGACACCCCTGGTTAACAAATGTAAAATAAATAATAATAAATAAAAATAATTTTGATTTTATAAGACACAGTAAACACTGTAAATATTAAATGTTGTAATTCTGTGTAAAACAGGTTGCGTAAATAGCTTATGACATCTCAGTAACCACCCCCATTAATTAGTGTCAGAGGAGGAGATGACTGATGACATTGATGATGCAATTCAGAGTATAGAAAAAGGCATCTACGCTAAATAAGTAAAGAAAGAAAAGAAATCGCAAGAGGCAGAACACCAAAGTAAACTGGGAGCAAAGGCATGAAAGCAGCTGTCAAACTGTTCTTATTGTCTATTATGATATCATCATCTGAGAACCAGCCAACAATCATTCATACTGCAGTGAAGTCCAGAAATATGACAGCTCACATGCAAATGATCAGCTTTGTTCAGAAAAAAATATTCCCATGAGAAAGTGGACAGAATCGACGTCCCAAGAGAAACCAGTTTGACTGTATCACAGGGAGTAACACAGATTTCCAATAGCCATTTCTACCAAGTTTCATCTGCATCTCTCTTTTAATCAGTCAAAAAACAGACTAACAAAACAGGACAAAACACAACTCGAGAGGCAAACATTTGCTATCAAGTTGCTTGACTTAGTAAGGGAAATTAAGCAAACAGGAAGATTAAACTGACTAAAGAGGCAAAGCTGACTGTATCAATGTAAAAATGAAAAAATAAAAACATGAAAATAATACAGAACTCAATAAAGAAGAAGCAGATTCTGTGCAGTCAGTTTCCATCATCTTGCTCTTTGGATGTTGAAGATGAAAGAATCAATCCATTGTCATATTGTCGCCCATCTTTTTCATTGTCTTTGCCATTTGACAGCCTGACCAATCCATTGTCATATTGTCGCCCATTTTTTTAGCTGCCTTTGCCATGTGACAGCCTGACTTCCTTATCATTATAGACACCAAAATGGACGCAGTGTTCCAGGTAAGGTATGACTTTTCTCCTGCATTAAAAGAGGCATGATTGCAGCATTCTTTGAGTTTGCACCTCTGCCTATGCACCCCCATCTTCCTGTTCATGATAGCCAATGTCCATTATTACTGACCACTAATGAACATCCAGCAATTCAGCCTGTGGGGAACTATACACCTCAGAAAGTATTCATCTGCAGAGCTGTAACAGAAAAATAGATCACCCTTGGCAACAAATCCATTTGTCTCCCCCAGTAGCCCTCTGAAAAACAAGTTTGACAGTTTACAAGCTATAATTAAGCAGCCACGAACATAATCACTTGATGTCAGCTTGTACACCATCTATTAGACTTTTGTTTTTTATTTTCATTCTTATTTTTTTATTCTTTATGAAGGTGGTTTCCATCAAAAACACTGTTCTTCTGCCTCTCTAGGGTCATACCTCAGAACAGGTATACATTCTCTGCATTTATCTTCGTTGAAAAGCATAACTTTTGATTTTTTTCATTAAACTGAGCTGCCATGTATACATCCACTTTGAGGATTTAGTACTGACTGGTACCACTATTTCTTACCACTGTACGGTTCTTTGTCTCAATAACAATCCAATCCTTCTTCCCTCCCCCATCTGACAGCTGATGCGTATGCTTAACACAGCAGTCTTTTTCTCTTAGTCATGTGGCTACCCCATTAACTACCTGTTACTTCTCCAATGTTCCCTCCTTAATGCTACACCATGGGTCCTGTCATGTAACCTTTTTCTTTCCACCTCACTATTCTGATCCCCACTCACAAATCCTTTAATATTTTCACTGTTTGTTGTGATGCACTACAATAAATGCCTGATGCTTTGCTACTCTCCACACAAAATACATCCAGTAGCTTCTCCCCTTTCACCTCAGTGACAAGCCAGTCAGAGAATTGTAGCAGACTGGAGTTGCAGGACCTCTGCTCTGTGGTTAAGTTTTAGATATGCTGCATTTAGAAGCTTCAGAATATCCATAGCTGTCCTTCAGACAGAAGTAAAACTAACTTGCTCATAGTTTGCTTGACTCCTTCCAAGACCTTCCCTTGTTTGTTTGAAGGAACTACCATTGTCATTCTGGAGTACTGCAAATAGCCTTTTGTTGTACCATCAGATTTCAGGAAAACAGGATAAAGACATATGTCTCAAAGTACTGACAATGAAAATAGGTTCAAAGGCACTGAAAAGAAGGTGCATAGAGCCAAAAAACTCAGGACGTCTAATTAGCGTAAAATCTGAATACCAAACAGCACATAATTCTTCACAGAAGACATGTAGAACTAAGAACCAAGGCAACACAAAACAACAAGAGGTAGCTAAACCAACTGCTGGAATCCAAATAGAAAATTACCAGAAAAAAATGAAAAGACCAATGGTTAGACCACAGCTGAAGATAAAATGGAATAATCCACGCCAGGAAATAAATCACTTGCAGCTTCACAGTAGTGCCCTTTATAAAACCAAAAGTTGTAACGGAGATGTAGTAGTCAAGGTAGGAAATGGTTCACTTGCAGTTTCACACCACTTTATTAAACAAGAGTAAGCGCTTTCACGATCTAAGTCAGCTGTTCGCTTCTTCAGACTCATAAAAACAGTTAAAACATTGGTATTTAAAATATGGTTCAACCAATGAAAACACATATAGAGCTATGACATAGACTAATTAAAATTGCATACATCAGTACATTAATTTGCCTTATATTCTGCATAAGATGAAATAAAATATACATATAACAGACACATTTTATGTAATAATCCATATTACTTAATGTTTTAGTGGTCTGGATTTTAAAAAAGGTTTCAAGGAAACAGCATTGTTCAATCCAGGAGACCTATCAGCCTGAAGTAATAAAATCCATCTTTGTTCTGCTTCTTCTACCTTATTCCTTATATCACCTCCCCTCTTACTTTTATTTATTATTTCTAAAACCATGAAATTAAAAATATGTTTCCTATCTTCTTCTTCCACATGTTTTGCTAAAGCACTTGTGTCTTTTATAAAATTACCAGAACCAGTTCACCACTGTTTTATTAAAAGAAATTTAACGCTTTCGTGTGTATATAACATACACTTCTTCAGAAGAAGTGGATGTCATATACACACAAAAGTGGTAAATTTCTGTTAATAAAACAGTGGTGAACTGGTTCTGGTCATTTTCTGTTTGGATTCCAGCAGTTGGTTTAGCGCATAATTCTTCCCACTTCCAGCAGGAATGTGGGACACTACTCAGAAACATATGTTTAAAAACAGAGTGACAAAAATTATGGAAAATCATTGACAATGAAATTTTTATCAAAGAACTATCCAATTTAGGACTTTCTCATCCCTCCATAGCCTGGTTCCAAAGCTATTCAGTTAGCCGTCAGCATGCAGTTCTGTGGAAACAAGAACTCTCCCCTCTTCTTCCAGTCACCCTTGGTGTTACCCAGGATTCCAGTTTGGGCCCTCTGCTTTTCACTCTATATACCAATAAGCTCCATGCCTCCACTCCCAATGCATCTGTCATTCAGTATGCAGACGATTCAATTTTAATTTGTGCAGCTTCCTCACTACAGGAACTTCATACATTAACTGAAGCGTCATTCCTCTTTATTGAAACATGGCTATCCAATATCCAACTTATTCTAAACCCTGCTAAAACCAAACTTCTGCTCTTTAAACCCACTAGGTCCACCTCTTCAACTACCTCCTTTAATATCGTGTCCAGTAACAAAACTGCCATCTCCCCTACAGAGCACACCAAACTCCTAGGCATTGAAATTAATAACAATCTAAGATTTGATATCCACATTTCCCAGACCATCAAGAAATTCCACAAAAAAACTAGATACCCTGAAGAAATAGACAGTTCCTTACCCAACAAACAAAAGCTACTATAGCCCACACTCACCTAATTTCTACCCTCCTCTATGCCTCACCTATTCTCAGCAACCTTAGAAAAACAGACGTAGCTAAGCCTGACTCCTGCTACAACAAAATTGTTAGATTTGCCTCTGACTCCCCGTTTGATCTCATCACTGCTCATCCTTGAAGCAACTCAACTGGTTGGAACTTCCACAACTCTTGCAATACAACCAGCTCTCTTTGGCTCATAAAATACTGTATCAACCAGAAAAAAAACCTGCATTACAAAACCTACTTCACCTCCACACCAATAACCGAACTCTTCGCTCCAGTAACAAAGTTATACTCACAGTAACTAAGTCTAATAATACAGCAGGGGACTCCCTCTTCTCTAATTATGTAACCAAAAGTTGGAAAGCTCTACCCAGTCATATAACTATCACTGCTTCCTTCACACAGTTTAGAAGATCATTAAAACTGCATCTCTTTAATAATTGGCTATGTTCTTGCACTACACCAGGATAGTCCCTCCCCTATGCTAGACCCTCCTTCACCATTCTATTCTCACACCTCAAGATGAATGGATAGGTCTAAGTTATGTGATTTAATATTCCCATACTATGTAACAAAAATTGATTTATGTTAAGGTCTAGACTCTAACAATCGTCAAGAAGCTGTTGTTTTACACATCTCTTCAACAATGATGTTGATGTTATTTTTTTCTCTTTTACATTAGTCACTCTAATGCTATTGTATTATTTCTCTGTTTTTCTAAATGTGTCTGTTTTTGATGTACATACTACTTTAATTAGCACTAGCTGTATCTGTATGTATTCTTCCCTGAAAACTATGTACTACTCTTTATTATATGCTTTTGTTGTTTGCAGAGCTTTTCTCCTCGGGCCACTGAAAATGGAGCTGTGTCCAGTGGACTATCCCAGTTAACAAATGTAAAATAAATAAATAAATAATAAAATGTAAACAGATTATGAAAGAAATAGTGTAAAATCGATAGACTTTAGTGATCTGCATTACAACATTCTACCAAACATTTTTTTATTTATTTTATTTACATTTGATGACCGGGAAAGTCCGACTGGACACAGGTCTATTTTCAGCGGAGGCCCGGGGAGAAAAGCTCCAGTTAATACAATGTTACAATACATACATTTAAACATTTAGAAGGCATAATTAACATTTTGGTAGAGAGCATAAACAATCAATAGCATCAAAATAAACCATTCAGCATTTCTTCACAGGCATTTAGATCAATATCATGCAATGGACTATTGTTTGTTAAGAATAAGTATTCAGAGGTTACAGGTTTCTAGTAAGCATAGGTATTTTGAGGTTAGAAACGTACAGGTGATCTTTGGTGGAAACCTTGTAACTCTGCAATGTAGTGGCTTAGCCTGGGGAGTTGCATGTGCATAGCCAGTTGTTAGTATAGTGGGTTTTGAGTAATTTCTTAAATAGTGGAGCAGAGCTTATAGAAGTTAAATGGATTGGGAGTGAGTTCCAGCTTTTTGCTATTGTACAGCCAAAAAGAGCTTTACCTGCTTCATTCTTATGTTTGATGACCTTTATGAGATTTTGGTCTGTTGACCTTAAGGTTTGGGTGGTGGTGTAGGGCTGTATTAGAACCTGTAGAGCTGGAGTTTTGTCAGGGAGGTAGAACAGTCTGTGAGCTGTAGAGAGTTGAGTAGCAAGAAGTAGTTGGGCAGCTCAAGCCAGCTAAGGTGTTTGAGGGAAAGGCAGTGATGGGATCTACTACAGGCACCTGCAGCAAACTTGGCAATCTTGTAATAGCAGGATGCCATTCTGTTTAGTTCGCCTTGGCGAAGATTAGTCAGGATAGGGGAGGCATACAGTAAGGTGGATAATAGGTGTATTTTAGCAATAGTGGCTTTGGTATAGTTGGTCATGAATTGCTTGTTCTGATACAGGAGACCAAGCTTTTTGTTCACTTTTTTGATTGTTTGGGCTATGTGTATGTCGAACTTTAGGTTGTTATCAATTACTACTCCTAGGAGTTTTGTGTCAGTTGTTGGGGTGATAGAGGTGTTATCCTTGGAGTTTATGGTGAAATCATTTTTTAGTACAGGAGCTCTACCAGGACTGAAGAGAAGTAGTTTTGTTTTTTTTTTGGGATTGAGTATAAACTTAATGCCAGAAAACCATGATTCAGCCAGAGTAAAGTTATGCTGTGTTATTGTTTGAAGCTTGCTTAAGGTTAGAGCGGCACATATGATAGTAGTGTCATCTACATATTGTACTATAGAGGCAGAGGGGGGTGTGGCAGCTATCTGATTTGTAAATATGGAGAACAGTAAAGGACCAAGTATGGAGCCCTGAGGGACTCCTATGGATACTGGTAGAAGGGAGGATAGCTGGTCCTGCCAAAGAACTGTTTGTTGGCGGCCTGATAAATAGCTGTTAAACCATGATATTGTGAGAGAGTTAATGTTAAGGGTAGATAGAGTTTTGAGAAGCAGGCTGTGGTTGACCATATCAAAGGTTTTAGATAAGTCTAAAAATATAGAGGAAACAAAAAGTCCGTTGTTTCTATTGGTATTGACTACGTTGGTATATGAGAGTAGAGCAGTGGTGGTACTATGGGAGGGTTGAGATGTAGATATAAGGTTATTTTTTTAGGAGGTATTGCATTAGTTGTGTATGCACTACTCTTTCTAGTATGTTTGATAAAGGAGATTAAATTGCAATTGGGCAGTAGTTGGTGAGCTCAAGGGAGTTTCCATCTTTGTGGAGTGGAATAATAAGAGATATTTTCCACAGGTAAGGTACTTTGCATTCTGCTATGGATCTATTTATGAGGATAGACACAGGGTAGGATACAGTTTCAGCTGTTAGTTGAAGGAAATCAGCAGGAAGTTTGTCAGCAGCTAATGTGGTAGGTTTTAACTTCTTGAGGTGTTTAGTAATAAGTTGGGTAGGAGCTGGAGTTAAGGAAAAGTTAGAGGAGGTCTGTTCTGTGGTAGGGTTAGTTGGGGTTGGAGATGGAGTAGGGCTGGTGGTGTTATTTAGGGTGTTAGATAGAGCTAGGACTGTTTCTGTAAAGAATGTGTTGAATTGTGTAGGGATGTCCTCTTTGTTGGTTGGAAGTATGGGTGTGGGAGTGCCAGTTTTACCTGGATGCAGTCATTTTCTTATTGTGGCCCAGAATTTCTGGGGGTTATGAGAGTTTTTCTCTTGTAAGGTTTTGTAATAATTTATTTTATTGAGTCGTATAAGTTATTTGGACTTGTTCCATAGTGCTAACTAGTTTTGTTTTGAGGTAGAGATTTTAAGTTTATGATATTGAGCCCAGGCTCTGTCTCTGACCTTCATTATGGTTTTAGTTTCTTTTGTTAACTAAGGGGCATAGTTTGTCTTAACGCTGATGGTTCGGGCTGGTGCATGATGGTTTGGGATTGAGAGAAAGGTTGTATTAAAGTAATCTACTGCTTCATCTAGGGGTAGGTATTTTAGTGGAGTCCAGTTACAGTATTTTAGTTCATTGTTTAGGTCCTTGGCTTGGAAGTTTGTTTTATTGTAGACAGTTCTAAGGATGGATTGTTTACTATGGTGGGATTTATGTCTAATAAGGTAGGCTGGTTGGTGATTGCTCAAATTGTCTGGTAGGCAGCCTTATTGGTGTGCTAAGGTGGGGTCAGACAGAAGTATCCAATCTAAGATGGATTGACATTTGGATTCCTTATCGACTCTTGTGGGGATATCTATGATTTGGGTGAAGCCATGAAGATTAATATGTGTAGAGGGACTAAATTTGGTACAGTCAGACCAGTCAATGTTAAAGTCTCCTAAGAGAATGGTCTCTTGTGGATGGGAGGTAGTCTTCAGACATCCAGTGTAGCAGGTTTTCCATAGTGGCAATGTTATTTCCTGGTGCGATGTAGGCACCTGCTATGACTATATGTTTGGTAGAGTTTAATTTTAATTTAGCAATAATGAGTTCTATATCAATTACTTCCTGGGAGTTGTAGCTAATCTGTTCCACTGTAAGATGATTTTTGAACAGTATGGCTATGCCTCCTCCTTTTCTCCCTGTCCTATCCTTCCACATACTATTATAGCCAGGGGGTGTAATCTCATTATCATGGTGTTCTGCTCTCAGCCACATTTCAGTTAGTATGGCTAAGTCTGGTTTATATAAAGTCAATATGGCATGGAGGTCCTGAACTTTGTTAAGTATACTTCTTATATTAATGTTTAAGAGAAGTAGAGAGGAGGTCGCCCTTCTATAAAGAGGGTTAGTTTGGTTTAGATTTGTATGGATTGAAGAGTTGGGTCCTGGGTTAGGGTGTATGTCTCCACAACTAGTTAGTTTTTGAGTTAGATATAGGTAGAATTTAAGTAGTTTCTGTAGTATTTTCACTTGTTTTTGCGATAAGTAGCGGTTTATTTTGCTTGGTGGTTTATTATTTATGTAGGGATAGTGTATTATTTATGTAGGGATAGTGATGGGTTGGTGAAAGGTCACATGGAGATATTGGGAAATGAATTAGTTTTAGTGAATTGAGTATGGTATCTGTTTGCCACTGGGTTGGTTTGGTAAGATGAAGTTGTATGTGGTAGGATGTGAGGATAGAAAAAAGGAGGAAAACAAAAATAGTCATTGTGTAATATGCTAAGTTTAGGCAAGGGAAAGGCATTTTATTTATTTATTATCCTCTTCCTTATGCTACCTGTTGTAGTAGGGAAAGGTAAATGAGAGTAGGTGCTGTAAAGCTAGATGGTAGAGATGCTATCAAAGGTTTAGCAACAAGGGTGTGGTGTAGTATGATTGAGTGGGGGACTGAAGTTGTGAAGTGAATGATTGAGTGAGTGTGTGAGTTAAGATAGGAGTGGCCAACAACTATAAGTCTAATTGAATTGGGGATGGGTGGGAATGGGGGTAGGGTAGGGGAGCGGAGTGAGCCCAGAGTGAAGCAGAAGGCAAACAGAGCAGGTATCACCCACCCTTGGAATGGACAGTCCCTAGAGATACTAGCAAAATAAACTATCTCAAAAGATACTAAATGCAGGTAAGTGAGAGGAATGGCTGCTATATCTTGGGAGTGAAGAGAAATCAAAAGTAAGGTAATGGTATTGAAAAAGGTGGATATAATAGAGAGAGTAGGTCAGAGAAGAGGGGAGAAGCTTACAGGGAATTAACAGAGAAAGAACTATCAGGTGAAGGAGTGGGGTAGAAAGAAATATGAGTGGCAAGAGACTGAGGTGTCCTAGCAGCAAGCTCCACAATTAAGGCAGATAAATAAGTATATCCAAAAGGAGTAGAGACATACACTAGCTGCACTTTAGAAGTTACTTTGAATCACCGCAGCTGTGCTTGGAGGTGCCTGTTCGCAGTGTACTTCTGTAATACTGTGGATGTTCTGTTAAGCAAGGCTTGGGAGCTAGGGAGAGAATAATAACCTTAAGTAAGAAAGAAGGTTAAGCTTACTAACAGTGTTTAGTCAACATAGAACTGTACTATCTTATTATTTTACTTTGTAAAGACCTGCAAAACTCAGTTATTAAGCTGTGAAGTCATTAGCAACTGGAGCTAAAAGAAACCAGGACTGCAGGCACTATTACAATCCTTTCCATTCGCGGCTGAATATGTTAATTGCCGGAAGGTTATTTTGGTATAAAAATGAGCAAAGACTCAATTATTAAGCTGTGAAGGCATTAGCTACTGGAGCTAAAAAACAGGACTGCAGCCACTATTTCAACCTTTTCTGCTCGCGGTTGCATTTGATTAATTATAGGATGTTTTTATGGTATAGTTGACCCAAACAGTTGTAAACTGTAAAGTGGCTATTCTGCAAACAGAAGTTCCGGGACTCAAACACATTTTCATTACAAACTCATTTATTTTTGCTTCTGAAAAAAGGAGATGTAAGATGTGGCTCCTCTAACGCTGGTCATGTACTGTGGTTTTCTCTGTACTAGACAGTTTCAAAAATCACATGTCATGAGGGGTGTTTAGAAAATTATGAGAGGAGTAAATCAAGTCTGAAAAGTGGGACATGTCTCCGAAAACAGGCACATCATGTGCAAGGGTAAATGAGGCCTGCAAATAGGAGCATTCCAGCAAAACAGAGATAATTTAGAAGTCTGGATAAACATTGTATTACTTTGCTTATGACAATGGGAACTTTCTTTTGTGAAGCAATGCAATTCACAGGGAAAAACTGTTAACATTGAAACAAAACTGCAACACATCATTTATAACTACGCTCATTGTTCTGTGGAAATACACTCAGTATACAATCGATTAACAGCAAAGGGAACTGCATTTATTAAAAAATTATAAAAACAACGAAACAACTGCAACCAAAGAAAACTGGCAACCTTTGCTGTGAGCTACAATCCTTTATTCCATAAAGCACTTTTCGTTCAAATACAACCCTTGAACTTCTTCAGATGGATTAGTCAGATACTAAAAGCATTTAAATACTGTTTCAAATTAGTCAAATAGTATCAGCTGTAAAAATTTAAAGTTACATTACCCTTTATACTTAATGGTTAAAATCATTCCTCATTATACCATTTAAAAACATTACCAACTATATAAATTCATTAAGAATAATGCTAAGAACAATAAGCCTTTCTATTAATATCAAATGCAAGTTACCTATATTACTATGAATAATAATAATTCCCTAAAATTATTTAAAATACAAAAATAATAATAAAATAACATATGTTCCAGCAGCTGCAATACATTTCATATCTCATAAGGTTATGACATGAATTTAACCTTGTTTGAAGACATTTAACAAACCTAAACATACTACCTACATAAACTTTTCATTTTTAATATTGGCATAATTGAGCACATTTCATTCAAACCAGGGTCATTATATGCATACAAATGTATTTGCCATATTAGTTTGTGCCTTTCAAGTTCTAATTCAATTGCCCCCCCCCCCCCCATATGGAACTTGGTCTAAAACCCAAAATTTAAATTCATGTTCAGGGCATTCTTGGATATGTTTAGCTAATGCATTATCCTGGCTAAATTTTTTGATACTGTATATATGATCATATATTCTATCCCTCAATCTCTGTTTTGTTTTGCCGATATAATACTTAGGATAGTATTGACACTTAGCTAAATATACAACCATTTTGGAATTACAATTATATTTACCTCTACTATACAATACTTTCTTATTGTGAATGACTATTGATAATCCCACTTGAATATATTTACAGTAAGGGTATCCCAAACATTATTGCATGCCCTTATATTTAATATGTGTATTATGAATATTTTCAAATAAATTCTTGAAATTTCTATCTCTCTTCATGACAAATTTAGGAGTTGATCCTAATTTCTCCAGTAAGTCTTTGTCTTGTGTAATGATGCTCCAGTTTTTACATACTATATTCCTAATATATCAAAAGTCCATATTAAACATGACAACAAAATTTACATTTATATTGTTAACTCTGTTGTCATTAGGTAATATTTCCTGTATTGGTTCTGGAGTATTATTAGAGAGCACCTCCATTAAATTACTATCCATTCTATTTTGGTCTAGGATAGGTTTATACATTCCACTAACTCTTTTATCTATCACTTCAGTTATAATTTCATCTAAAAGGCCATCAGGGTATGCTCTTTTAGTAAACATTTGTCTTAACAAATTACATTCAGACAAAAATTCTTCCTCTCTAGTAATCATGAGTGCTGCCCTAACCAACTGTCCTTTAACCACTGACTTTTTTGATGGAAAGGGTGCGCGCTTGAGAAGTGGAAAAATGTGTTAGAATAAGAAGGTTTTCTATATATCTTCGTTTTAAATTTCTTATCAATATAATTTTTAATCAGTAGAATGTCTAAATATGCTATTTCCTTTTCATGAAAGTTATATGTAAACTCCAAAAATTCAGTAGTTTGATTAAAATATTCTACCATTATTTCAGCTTGGTCCTTATTGCCTTTCAAAAGAATGAATATATCATCCAAAAATTGGGTAAAGTATGCTTTTTGTGACTTTATGTGGTCTATATTAAATATATAATTATGTTCCCAGTGGTTCATTACCAAATTGGCAAAGCTAGCGCCACATGGGTATTGGTCTAAAGTATTGGGTTTGGTCTTTTTTTTTACTTGCTTCCATCCTTTTATCTGGTTTTGGTTGCTGTGCGATGGTGGAGAGTCCAGGGGGTGAAACCTTACTTGAAACAACGCGTCTACATGAGAAGGGCGAATTACGCAAGGTCATTGGACAGCTTTCTCAGCTGGTTGAACTTTTGACACCAGCTTGTTCATCCATAGTTACACTGGCTTCAGGGTTAAACAGTGGTGGTTTTTCACTTCAAACCAACCAGAACAAACAATCTAAAGTGCCCACGCAAACGTTGAATGTATCGAGTGGTTCTAATGGTTGTAAAAGTTCTAATGGCACTATATCTTTTTCCAACGACGACTATTCGGAATTTCCTCATCTTTTGCGGACTACAGCATCAGCGTCTCATGAGGATGGTAGGGTACCATCAACTACAAGATCGGTTTCTGGTACGCCAAATAATCAAGGTGACTTTTCCTCTGCACATGTTGGATATGACTTTAAAACCTTTTTAGAGAAAGAGTTTTCCTTTAATGGTTCTTCCGATGTTATTAGACAAAATGAAGGGAGAACCAATACTTACAGGGATAATATTGACGAATTGTATTTTTTGTTGGAAAAATACAAACGCCTAGGGTGTGATTGTTTATTCCTTAGGGAATGTTTAAATAAACAAATCGTACCGAAGGGACTTCGGATTATTAAGTTTCCGAACAATGTTGTTCAGGGGTCTGAATTTCATTCAGACTTAATTAAAATTTACGACAAGTGTGGTTTAGAGGTTGTAAGTTCTATTATTAAAGAGAACAAAAGAATTAGAGCAATTTTACTTGAACAAATTGAACGAATTAACGTTAATATTATCAATGACCTACTTTTTCAGGTAGAACCTGAGAAGAAATTATATTATGATATTTTTGCTGACATAGAGACAAAATGCAGGGCTAATATGAAAAGGAAATATGCCAAACTTGAAAGGGATCTAAGGGATTATCGAGATGGAAAGGCTTATCCCAAACCCAAATTGTCTCAACCTTACACTAGTTCAGGTTTTTATAATAGAAACAATAGACCTGTGGATTCTTTTCCACAGGGGGTGGAGCAGGATGGGCAAGAGGGGTTTTATGATCAACCTGAAATTTTTCCTTTGGACCCCCCTCCCCCTTTACGAAGATCGGACAGGATTCGCAACCAGAATCCTGTCCGTTATCCACAGTACAAGTACAATTACAGACGGAATTACCAGTGAACATTCATTTAACTTCGAATTCCCAAATAATTAAACAAGGTAATATTTACACATTGAATGATTATAAAATTTTCAATTACAGTAACTTAGAAGTAAAAGTGGAACACTTTCATTTGTTTTCCAAAGGTTTTAAATTTATTCCTACAAGGAAGGCTAGTCTACCTAGATTAATTGTGGACCTAAAGTTATTTTTAAGAAAAATGAATTTGGCTGTAATATTCCAGGAAACCAATATTAACCAAACAGGTGCTTGTTCTTTGAAGAAAAAGAGTGTTATCAACCCCCCCTTACACCCACAACTGAAAAACCTTGACACAATTTTAGAAAGGGAAATTAGGAATACAGTAACCCAGCACAGGATTTCTTCTAATTTGTCAGTGGGTGAAAAAACAGTTTTAAATGAACTGAGGAACAATAGGAATATTCGAATTATGCAGCCCAATAAAGGGGTGGCACAGTACTGATGGATTTCATTGTTTATGAATCCAAAATTAAGGATTTACTTTGTGACACCTCTAAATATTCTCAGGCATTTATTAATGAGGTTAATTTAGCCCATTCTAAAATTAAAGTATTGCTTTATGATTTATTATTGGAAGGTTCTATCAGCAAAGACATTTACAATTTTTGATTAACTCACATCCTAGGGTTCCTTCAGTTTTTGGCATACCCAAAGTACACAAGGACCCAATGGATCCTCTTCTCCGAGTTATTGTTTCCTCAGAAGGTTCAGCAACTACACCATTGGCCAAATTTGTAGATGATAAATTAAAAAAACTTTCTTATAAGGGCACTACTACACTGAAGGACTCTTGGGATTTTCTCAGGAGTGTTCAACCTCATTTATTTTCACCTGACTTAGTTTTTGTAACTCTGGATGTGGTCGATTTATTTGGGTCTATTCCCCATGACATTGGGCTTCAGTGGTTGGAGGACAGTATGAGGGACAGCAAAATGTTCTCTCCAGATGATTTTAGGAATTGTTTATTGTTCATGGACACTATTCTCCACAACAATTTTATGTTTTTTCAGGGTGAATTTTTTAAACAAAAAAGGGGAGTGGCCATGGGGGCCAAATGTGCCCCCACATATGCAAATATTATATTGTCCAAGTGGGAGGAATTATATGTACTAAAAAGTCCTTTCGTTAGTTGCTGGACCTTATACAAAAGGTTCCTGGATGATATAGTTATTTTTTGAACAGATACTCACCAAAGATTTATTGAATTTTTGGATTATATAAAGAGTTCCACTACCTTTTTAGATTTTACTTACAGTTACAATTTAGAGGTTCTAAACTATTTGGATGTTTGTATTACAAAAACAGCGGATGGATTTTCTTCCAATATTTACCGCAAGGAAACATTTTCTAACTCTTATCTTCATTTTAAGAGTGGTCACCCCTTTTTTCAAAAAAAGAACCTGGTCAAGGGGCAGTTAGTACAGGTCAGTAGAATGACCTCTGGCGACCTTGATTTTACCACTGAAAGTGTTAAATTTTTAGAAATGTTTAATGAACGTGGCTATCATGGTAGTTAATTACAGGAGATGTTGGATGTTGTGGCTCAAGGGAGGAAGGACAAATTTGCCCCCATTTTAGGACACCCTATTCAGGTTTCAAGAAATACAAACATACATATGAATCCAGTCCAGAAATGGGATGATGCATTTATTTTAGATTTTTCAGGGGATTTAGGGGTTGTTAAGGAGGTCATTACAAAGGAATGGAATAGGTTTGTAGAAATTTCCGATTTGGATATATTTAAAAACAAACCTTTAAAATTCACCTGTCGGAAGGATTTGAATTTTAAGCAATTATTTGAGTTCAGTACATCGAGTAAATCCAGTGCATCTTTGAAAAGATCAGGCACTTTTAAATGCGGAGCCTGCTCACAATGCCCCCACATTGTCAACAAATCAAGTGTTTATATTACAGCAAGGGACAGAGAGATTATTAGTGGCAGCTTTTCCAATTGTAATACTCAAGGAGTGGTTTATATTGCTATATGTAAAATGTGTAGTTCCTTTTATGTTGGAAAAACTGAGAGAAAGTTAAGGAATCGTATTTATGAGCACTTGTATGAAATTAAAAAACAAAATAGTAAAAATGCTCTATATAGACACACCTTGAGCTGCTCTCAGGCTATGTTTTTCTTTTTTGTCCTGGAAATTATACCAAAAGAAATAAGAGGGGGCATGTGGGAGGCTAAACTAGAATACAGGGAGTTGTACTGGCAGATTATATTAGAATCCACAAAGCCACCAGGTTTAAATGATATGATTTCCATTTCCTCAGTTTTTAAATTAAGGGCAGCTAAATTATGATTTTAGTTTTTTGGCCACAAGGTGGTAGTATAACATGGGTTATGAGACTCACCTTTAGTGAATGAACTTTACAAGTATTTCACTTTTCCCTTATTACAGAATATTTTTAAAAGAACTTTTAACATTTTTATTGGTTTACAATGTGTGTTATTTATTCATCAAACACATTTTTATTTTGCTTTGCAAGGTTTAAAATACGTTTTAACATGTTAGGGTTTAACCACCTTTTTATATTCTTGGTTAATAGCACTGAATTTCATTGGTGTGATTAATTCATGTGCATAATTGAATGGCTATTTAAGGGTTTAACTTAGTGCTTAAAACTTGTTTATTCTGATGAAGACTTGTTTGTGGTCGAAAACGTACATATTGGTCTGGCGTTATTGTGACTTTTAATAAAGAAACCTTCTCCTGGTTTCCAACCTTTACTTGGATCCTCCTGGCAAGTCTAAAGTATTGGTTTTGCTAATGACAACAGAGTTAACAATATAAATGTAAATTTTGTTGTCATGTTTAATATGGACTTTCGATATATTAGGAATATAGTATGTAAAAATTGGAGCATCATTACACAAGACAAAGACTTACTGGAGAAATTAGGATCAACTTCTAAATTTGTCATGAAGAGAGATAGAAATTTCAAGAATTTATTTGAAAATATTCATAATACGCATATTAACTATAAAGGCATGCAACAATGCTTGGGATGCCCTTACTGTAAATATATTCAAGTGGGATTATCAATAGTCATTCACAATAAGAAAGTATTGTATAGCAGAGGTAAATATAATTGTAATTCCAAAATGGTCGTATATTTAGCTAAGTGTCAATACTATCCTAAGTATTATATTGGCAAAACAAAACAGAGATTGAGAGATAGAATATATGATCATATATACAGTATCAAAAAATTTAGCCAGGATAATGCATTAGCTAAACATATCCAAGAATGCCCTGAACATGAATTTAAATTTTGGGTTTTAGACCAAGTTCCAACAAATATGGGGGGGGGCAATTGAATTAGAACTTGAAAGGCACAAACTAATATGGCAAATACGTTTGTATGCATATAATGACCCTGGTTTGAATGAAATGTGCTCAATTATGCCAATATTAAAAATGAAAAATGTATGTAGGTAGTATGTTTAGGTTTGTTAAATGTCTTCAAACAAGGTTAAATTCATGTCATAATCTTATGAGATATGAAATGTATTGCAGCTGCCGGAACATATGTTATTTTATTATTATTTTTGTATTTTAAATAATTTTAGGGAATTATTATTATTCATAGTAATATAGGTAACTTGCATTTGATATTAATAGAAAGGCTTATTGTTCTTAGTATTATTCTTAATGAATTTATATAGTTGGTAATGTTTTTAAATGGTATAATGAGGAATGATTTTAACCATTAAGTATAAAGGGTAATATAACTTTAAATTTTTACAGCTGATACCATTTGACTAATTTGAAACAGTATTTAAATGCTTTTAGTATCTGACTAATCCATCTGAAGAAGTTCAAGGACTGTATTTGAATGAAAGGCACTTTATGGAATAAAGGACTGTAACTCACAGCAAAGGTTGCCAGCTTTCTTTGGTTGGAACTGCATTTATTTTCATACTGCAGTGATACAGAGCTTTGTAACTGAAACTGCATAAAATCAAAAGACATTAATGCAGAAAGAAATTATTTTGAAGTAAGAAAAACTAGATGTTGCTGAAATGCATCAGTAAACATGGAAATGTGTTTGAGTCCCGGAACTTCTGTTTGCAGAGTAGCCACGTCTCTTTTCCACCAAGTTTGTAAAGATCATTGTACAAATCAACCCTATTATATTATATTATATTATATTATAATATATTATATTATATTACATTATGTTATGTTTTGTTATATTATAATATTATATTATATTATATATGTTATATGTTATATTATATTATTATTTTATATTATAATATATTATGTTATGTTATAGTATATTATACTATATTATGTTATATTATATTATATTATATTATAATATATTCTATTCTATTCTATTCTATTCTATTATATTATATTATAGTATATTATATTATATTATAAGCTCTAAGGGTTAAGGATATTATCTGCTAATGTGGTGCATTCTGTAGTCCTGGGGTCAATTCCCTGCATTTAGAGTTGTGTACCTTGTATAATGCCAAGGAAGTCTCTTAGACAGTAAATTTTTCTGAGTCTCCCCCTCTAAGGCAGTTGACCCTTGTATTATTACCCACTTAAAATAATAAATAAATAAAAGATCATGTACTTGAATTTCATAGAGAAAAAAAACATTGTGTAGAACACAGTTACAATTTCACTACTAGGTTCTGTAAAATATGTATCTCGTGGGATGTTTCTGCCAAAAGACCACTTACTCTGTTTTATGAATCACTCAACATGATTCACTTCAAGGTCGTGGTGTACACATATTTGATTACATATATGTCACTTTACTGTCTCTTTAATCTTGACACATGCTCTGCTCTAGAACATTATTTTAATACCATAAGTATCACACATGCAGATTGATGCTGTACTAGTACCACTATTTATATGTTACACTAATACGGGGGATTTATAACATGTCGATAATGCATTTATACTATGATACACTTACTCCCTATTAGCAAATCTTTGATATGTAACACAGATGCACTACTCATACAAGAAAACTGAGAAAAAACACTATAGATAGTAAATTAACCTTCTTTGGATGTGATTGGTACAATGCAGTACAGAGCAGTAGAATGCACATAGAAATGCTTTGCTATGATGCAGTACAGAGCAGTAGAATGCACGTACAAATGCTTTGCATGTGATTGGTACGATGCAGTACACAGCAGTAGAACACATGTACAAATGCTTTGCATGTGATTGGTACGATGCAGTACAGAGCAGTAGAACGCATGTACAAATGCTCTGCATGTGATTGGTATGATGCAGTACAGAGCAGTAGAACGCACGTACAAATGCTCTGCATGTGATTGGTACGATGCAGTACAGAGCAGTAGAACGCATGTACAAATGCTCTGCATGTGTTTGGTACAATGCAGTACAGAGCAGTAGAACACACGTACAAATGCTCTGCATGTGATTGGTACGATGCAGTACACAGCAGTAGAACGCATGTACAAATGCTCTGCATGTGATTGGTACGATGCAGTACAGAGCAACAGAACGCACATACAAATGCCCTGCATGTGATTGGTACGATGCAGTACAGAGCAGTAGAATGCAAGTACAAATGCTCTGCATGTGATTGTTACGATGCAGTACAGAGCAATAGAACGCATGTACAAATGCTCTGCATGTGATTGGTACGATGCAGTACACAACAGTAGAACACACACGTACAAATGCTTTGCATGTGATTGGTACGATGCAGTACAGAGCAGTAGAATGCATGTACAAATGCCCTGCATGTGATTGGTACGATGCAGTACACAGCAGTAGAACACACGTACAAATGCTTTGCATGTGATTGGTATGATGCAGTACAGAGCAGTAGAATGCATGTAGAAATGCTTTGCTACGATGCAGTACAGAGCAGTAGAATGCACGTACAAATGCTCTGCATGTGATTGGTACGATGCAGTACACAGCAGTAGAACACACGTACAAATGCTTTGCATGTGATTGGTACGATGCAGTACACAGCACTAGAACACACGTACAAATGCTCTGCATGTGATTGTTATGATGCAGTACAGAGCACTAGAACACACGTACAAATGCTCTGCATGTGATTGGTATGATGCAGTACACAGCAGTAGAACACACGTACAAATGCTCTGCATGTGATTGGTACGATGCAGTACAGAGCAGTAGAACACATGTACAAATGCTCTGCATGTGATTGGTACGATGCAGTACACAGCAGTAGAACACACGTACAAATGCTCTGCATGTGATTGTTACGATGCAGTACAGAGCAACAGAATGCATGTACAAATGCTCTGCATGTGATTGGTACGATGCAGTACAGAGCACTAGAACACACGTACAAATGCTTTGCATGTGATTGGTACGATGCAGTACACAGCAGTAGAACACACGTACAAATGCTCTGCATGTGATTGGTACGATGCAGTACACAGCAGTAGAACACATGTACAAATGCTCTGCATGTGATTGGTATGATGCAGTACAGAGCACTAGAACACACGTACAAAAGATGAAGAAGCACAGAACATGAAGACTGTAACAGTAATTAAGCAAGTCTGGAAAATGAGCAGATTGAATAAGTACTTTTTGGTTCTTCGTATTCACCTCAGTAGAGATGGTAATACTATATTTAATTTGATAAGGGCCTGGTGGTAGGGTTTACACAAAGGGGTCATGGCACGAGGAATTAAGTCTGACTGCTGATTTTAGTACACAGAAGTGAAATATTATAATTTTTTTTGTTGCTTAACAAACAGTGGGAGGGTTTAATTAAAGACCCTTTTCAGCCATGACTAGTTTGTCCAAATGCTCAGATAAACAGTTATCTATTATGGAAAGTAAAGTACAGGAAGTAACTTTTTTGAACAATAAACAGAAAATGAAATCCTCAGATAGCCTAGTTAAATAACAACCAAACACAGACAGATGAATTAAATGAAATCAGTAGAATTCCTTGATAAATAACCTGAGTCAGATGCATGCCTAAAGAGTGACTAAAACAAAGACAAGATGCAGGGTTAACAATACTAGTATATGATTCAGAATACAATCTATTAATCAGCAATTAACAAAAAGAAAATCATCTGTCCCATCATTTATGAACATCCAATAGGTGAGCTAATATGTGAACACAAATTCACACTAAACAACAGCCATCCCAGAAAGGTATTCCGCTAGTTAGAATCATCAACAAATATAATGGGCTATCTTACCACAAGCATGAAATGAGATAAAAGTATACACTTAGAAATTATTCTGTATCTTTAAAACATATGTATACATAAACTAATGGTAAATAGTTTTCCAGTTTGTCTTGGAAACGTTTTTTTAAAACACCTTTACTGAATTATCACTTGTGACATACGCACATGTAAATTTATTATTTATTTATTTTATTTTCTTGGAAACGTTTTTTTTAAACACCTTTATTAAATTATCACTTGTGACATATGCAGATGTAGATTTACTATTTATTTATTTTATTTACTTTATTTTACATTTGCTTACTGGGAGTGTCCAACTGGGCATGAAGCCCATATTCACTGGAGGCCCGGATTTGGAGAAATTAGGAAGAGGCTCGCGGAGGAAAAGCTCCATACAGAAAAAATGTGTAAGAGGTAACAACATGACAGGAATGCATTTATGACTACATAGTACAATAATACAAAAAAAACAACTGGGGAATCAAAATGCAGTTACATTTACAAAATACATAGGCCAACAATGTGAGTACCTTCCAATAATTGCAGACTAGACAGATACAAAGTATCATTTAACAGTTAAATTAAACTTTGTACAAAAGTAATCAAACTGTATTAACCAATTAACATTAACAAACATTATACTTCACATATATTGCTATAAATGATTTAACCTAAGCAACATTACATACATTATTCAATTCCTGCCACTTTTTTATACAAGAAACATCTTTATTAAACCATCTTTATTAAAGCATCACGTATGACATAAGCAATCATATATTTAACGCAAATCGGTACTACATTACCCTCGCTTACTCTTTTCTTTCTAACATATCATTCCACATCCTACTGCACAAACCGCATTCTTATTTATCACTCCCCTACACTTCCTACAAATCATTATCACCACTACTACTATACAAACTTTCACATCTCAGCGCACATTTTCAATAGCACCGACTCCCAATTCTATGCTTATAAATGCATCCATAGCCCCACCCCCAGCACTCTACTTACAAATATCATAGGCATTTAACTAAACTCAAATCCATCCTACTCCACTCTCTCACTCGCATCAAACTCCAGGCAGACATTCATCCTAACCCTGGCCGCACACAGGTCTTCCCTTCCTGCACACAATCTCCCCCCTGTCCTTCTGCCAACTCTCTAAATCAAAACCTCCTCAGTTCTCCACAACAACCCTCACTTCCCAAATACAGAAACTCAGATGTTTTGATAACTAACGTTAACTTCAGAAGCATCACTAACAAAATGCTGCCCTTACCCTTTGCTGTCCAGACGTAGCGGTTATAACTGAGACTCAGCTAAAGCCCCATATCAAAGACAATGAGATTCTAACCAAAGGTCATAGCATTATTGGACAAGATAGACCCCTTACACTCTACTCTCCAGACGTAAAGGTTATAACTGAGAATCAGCTTAACCCCATATCAAAGACACTGAGATTCTAACCAAAGATCATAGCATTATTGGACAAGACAGACCCCCTTACCCTCTACTCTCCAGATGTAGCGGTTATAACTGAGACTCAGCTAAAGCCCCATATCAAAGGCAATGAGATTCTAACCAAAGGTTCATAGGTTCATAGGTAGGTACTAGGCTATCTGCCCGAAGGCATTTATAAGCCTAGCCAGAATGTGTTGGCTTTCGCCGCCCCCTTAGATTAGTTCCCTGTGCCTCTGTCCAGAAGAGCCACTGAAGTGATCCCCGAGGTAAACTTTCTGTTTCCCACCCACTCGTATAGGTTCATGAGACTCAGCTAAAGCCCCATATCAAAGACAATGAGATTCTAAAAAAAGGTTATAGCATTATTGGACAAGACAGACCCCTTACCCTCTACTCTCCAGACGTAGCGGTTATAACTGAGACTCAGCTAAAGCCCATATCAAAGACAATGAGATTCTAACCAAAGGTGATAGCATTATTGGACAAGACAGACTGAGTAAACGAGGTGGGGAAATAGCTATCGTATTTAAAGACTCCCTCCAACTTGTCCAACTGACCTGCTCTCCCCCAGATATCCCCAACTGCGAAATAATAATCACTCATCTAAAAATCAGCTCCCATAAAACTATAATAATCATTGCTACCTATTTTCCCTCTCGGTACAACAATGTGACTGGTCACTGCCACAACAATGTGACTGGTAACTGCTACACCAATGTAACTGGTCATTGCTACAACAATCTGACTGGTCACCGCCACAACTATGTGACTGGTCACTGCTACACCAATGTGACTGGTCATTGCTACAACAATGTGACTGGTCACTGCCACAACAATGTGACTGGTCACTGCTACACCAATGTGACTGGTCATTGCTACAACAATGTGACTGGTCACTGCAACACCAATGTGACTGGTCACTGCTACAACAATGTGACTGGTCACTGCTAAAACTTCTCCAGTTAGACCTGCTGTTCAATATTTTAACACAACATTCCTCTAAATACTTGATAACCTCACTCCCACTAGGAAAGTCCATGCCAGGAGCAAACAACTCCCTCGGTTATCTAACGATACTAAACAAATACTTAGACAATGGGATTCAGCCTGGTCAAAACACCAAAGATCCAAAAACAAAAATAACTTAACCTAATACCAACAACTGAGAAACCTAGCCAAAAACAAATCAAATATGACAACAAAATTTACTTCCAAACATGTCAACAAAAGCACTCAAATAACCCATCGAAATTTTGGCAAAGTATCAATTATCTTCTCAACCCAGGTAAGCCTCTACCCCTGCTCGATCCACCAAAAATACTTCCGACTGCATAGTATCTCAATTTAATACTCACTTTATCAACTCTATAACCTCCCTCATAATCCACAACACTAACCTACCCCTGCTCCAGCCACCAAAAATACCTCCAACTGCATAGCATCTCAATTTAATACTCACTTTATCAACTCCATAACCTCCTTCATAATCCACAACACTAACCTACCCTTGCTCCATCCACCAAAAATACCTCCGACTGCATAGCATCTCAATTTAATACTCACTTTATCAACTCCATAACTTCCCTCATAATCCACAACACTAACCTACCCCTGCTCGATCCACCAAAAATACCTCCAACTGCATAACATCTCAGTTTAATACTCACTTTATCAACTCCATAACCTCCCTCATAATCCACAACACTAACCTACCCCTTTCAGTTCCAAGGCACTACAGATCCTAACTTAACTTATTCTCTGTCAAACTCATTACAACCAACTACATAAAAAGGCTCTTAAACAAACTAAAGCCCTGTGCTCTTGCTGCAGATCAGCTCCCTAGTGAATTTCTAAAACTAGGCACCTCCTCAGTCTCATATCCTATATCTAACTTAATAAACAGCTCCATCTCTGAACAATATGTACCTCTCCTCTGGAAAATATCTCATGTCATCCCCCTGCATAAAGGCAGCCCCTCTACAGACTTCACAAACTACCGTCCAACGGATATTCTCTCCCCCATTTCCAAAATCTTGGAAAAATGTATTCATCAGCAATTACTTGACCATCTCCTTAATAAGAATCTCTTATCCAACTCACAACATGGCTTCCAACCTAAGCATCATACTAACACTGCATTCATTAGCTTCACCAACACTGTAAACCACCTCAGTAATGATGGTCAACTTGCCTCACCTCTCTTCCTCTATATGTGCACAGCTTTCGACACAGTATCCCACCAAATACTGCTCAACAAACTGGCAACTTATGACCTCAGCGTAACATCCTTGACTTAGTTTCATAGCTATCTTTCCAATAGACAACAGTCCACCAGATGGGAAAACAAACTATCCCACCTCCTACCCATGTCTGTGAGAGTCCATAGGCTCTATTCTTGGACCCCTGCTCCCTGCTCTTTGTCATATTTACTAATGAACTCAGTTCTTCCACCCAACTAGCCACTATCATTCAATACGCCAGTGCCACCTGTCTTATCTGTTCTGCCCCTTACCCCAAGAACTAAAGGTAAAAACACAAAAACCTCTCCAAGATGTAGAAAAATGCCTCATCAACCATCAACTAATTCTCAACCCAAACAAAACTAAGCATGTGGTGTTTTGTAACAATAGAACTAAAAACAACCAAACTTCTCTTACCATCTACTCCTCTAATGGTGCAAAAATTGAACCAGTCTCTCAAACTAAACTTCTTGGTGTAACAATAGATGACTGTCTAAAATTAGACAAACATATATCAACCACAATTAAAAAAGTTCACATCAAACTTGGCTCTCTCTATAGAGCCAAACCTTTCCTAACTAACTACACCAGACGTACTACAGCTAGAACCCATCTGCTTTCCTCCCCACTTTATTGCTCACAACTTTTTACCAACCTGTGCAAAACCGACTTAAATAACCTGGAGAGCTGCTACAATAAAATAGCCATGTTTGCCTTAAACCAGCCCTACAAATATCACCATACTGCACTTTGTCAACTCAACTGGCTTGAACTACCCAACCTACTAACTCTCAACCAACTCACCATTGCACATAATATCACCCACAAACCTGATCGTTGTCCTGCTCTCTCTAACCTAGTTGAACCAAACACAAACCCCAGGTGCCTGATGTCATCAGACAAACTACTCCTAAAGGTAAAAAAGTCCAAAAACTACTATAGCAACTGTCTTTATTCTAATAAACTATCCAAATCCTCGAACCTACTGCTCCGGCAAATATTAACAATCCTGACAATCGCAAATTCAAACTACTCCTAAAAGAACACCTAACTAGTGGCTATGCTCCTGCACCTGACCAGACTAACCCCCTCTAACCTGACTGTCATCACCACTAATAGTGCATAAGTCCCAGTATTATTTTACTGTATTGTAATTATAACGCTCATGTGAAGTCATACATTATATTTATTTATTTTTATTTATTTATCATTTGTTGACCGGGAAAGTCCAACTAGGACAGAGCCTATTTTCAGCGGAGGCCCGGGGAGAAACCCTCCAGGCGCATGTCTTTGGATTGTATTATCGGATAATAATTTTTATTATTATTTTATTTATTATATTCATTATATTATTATTTTCCTGCCTGTACTTTCTTACCCTTTATCAAAAAAAAAGAAAAAGAATATTATTATCTTGTATATAATGACGTCACCTACCTGTATTATCTATGTAATCAGAAATTGCAATTTACCTCTGTCATGTATGCAACTTGTTTACTTTGTTCTATTGTTATGTTGTTATCCGCTACTTGTCTTGGAGCTTTTCTCCCTGGGTCTCTGCTGAAAGTCAGACACTACCCGGTAAACAAATGTAAATAAATAAATAAATACATTTGTATAAATGCAAACAAACCACACCAACACAATCCTAGTTGCAACCGTTTTGAATCACAAACCATACTGACACAATCCCAGTTGCAAACATTATACATCACTTATAATCTGCCCACTCATTGTCAGTCAAGCATTACATAGCTCATTTAAGTCCTGCCTTCTTTTAAACTTCATACCTCCCCCTGTATGTATTGCTCCTACAATTCCCATTTTTTCCTATGCAGTATGTTCCTTCCCTTTTCTAAAGATCTCAGTTCCAGTTGCTTTATCTCTGTTACTGTATTCACTACTTCTAATATAGTTGGTTTAGATTTTGATTTCCATTTTCTAGTAATTGCCTTTTTGCAGCCACCATAATTAGACACAGGAAGGCCCTACCATGTCTGGGCAATTCTGATTCCAAACCGTAGCTCAGAAAAATTATCTCCATGCTCACACAAATCTGCCCACCCAGCATCTCTGACATTGCATCCCACAGGGAATCCTTAAAGTCCCCCAACCCACCGCACTCACAGAAAATATGTTCCCAGTTACCACTCTCTTCCCCATCACACCCCCAACATTTGCTGTCTACCTAAAAGTTCTCTGGAGTATGTAAACATTTCCAAGCAAAAATCCTCAATCTTCTAGATTTTGTTGTATATTTGTGAGACATACATATATCCTCCCAATGTTTCTGTGTGAATTGCTTATCCATTCTCCCTTCCCAATCCTTTTTAACCTCTTCTGATTGATTCTTATAGTTATCATGCAATATTTTATATGCTCTACTAATTATTCCTTTTTTAATGGCAGCTTCTGTTCTAGATTCAGTTAAAAACTCTACTAGTGCTGGTCTTTCATTCAGGACCCTCTTATTCTTTCTCTTTGCCAATAGTCTGATATCAATCCTTGATAAGGAAGGTAATCTCTAACTTGCAGTCCAAATAAATACCTGGCATCTTCCCATTCTATTACCTTTCCCTTTCTAGTTATTTGTTCTCAATACCTTGGTTCCTTTGTCAGTTTTCCTCCAATAAATTCCAGCCCTCTTATCTATCCATAAAGCAGCAGAAAGTATTCTAAGAACTACCCCAACAGAGGAATGGAGAAAGGAGTGTGCCTTGGAAATTTAGCAGCAAAGAAATGAGAAGTCGTAAAGGTCACTTTGTGGGGCATGGCACAGGTGGATACTACAAGCGTAATATTATGCCATAGCCATATACTAGAAGTCTCAAAGTATGTTACCAATGACCATGAGACTTCCTGTGAAATTCTGCCTTCTCTCGCTGGGTCCAGCCATCTTCCAGCATCAAGCCCTTTCTCCAACTATGAATCTTTTACTTTCACATCCTCAAGTAAGATATCATAGGATCATAGGATCATAGAAGGTTACTGGTCCTAAGACTTCTACAATCCTAGCCATGTTATACCCTTGTTCCCTTATAAACCAAGAAACATATTCTATGTTTGTTCACTAATCTAAGATCAGCACCGGCTGCCCCTGTCTAAGAGAGACATAGATGAAACCCTGGGTGTACATTTACGGTTTCCCATCCAATTGTCCAGGTTACACTTAAATAGGGTCATTGTGGAGCTCTGTTTTACATGAATTGGGAGCTTGTTCCAGAGGAGTGGCAATCTCTGGGAGACATATCTATCTGTCCAACATGTCCTGTTAATGCTGCAGGCTAAGTTAAGATCCCTAGAGCGAGTGAATCTTGTCCCATTGGACTTGTGGATGTGCAGCAGCCTCATCAAGGCAAGGTATGAGACTGCTCTGTAGGCCAGGCACAAGTCAGCTGTAAACAGTCTATATGATACCAACTAAACTGATTAGGCCTTCAGCCTGTCTGTGTAGGTCACATGTTGTAGGCCCTGAATTTTCTTGGTGAGAAACCTCTGAGGTCTCTCCAGTTGCTGCAGATGTCTGGTGAGGTAAACAGAGAAGGGAGCATTGTATTTTATTACTGTATGCCATTTCTCCTTATCAACAGGTTGCGTGTAGTATATAATCTAGCTGACATAAAACCTGGTTCATAATTTCTTTTACACGTCTGTGACACTCACTCATGAAATGAGGGAGACAATGTGCAACTCACAGTGCTTTTAGCAGCTATCAATACGAACTTCACAGCAGCATGCAGAAATATTAAACAAACTTTGGTTGTATTTTATTATTATTTTGTTTTTAACGAGAAAGTCCGACTCAGAACAAAGCCAATTTTCAGCAGAGGCCCAGAGAGAAATGCTCCAGACGCATGTCTTTGTAATGTGGGAGGAAACCCGCATGAACATAGGGAGGATATACAGAGTCCACACAGAGTGCACCGCAGCCGAGAATCAAACCAGTGAACCTCTTACTGTGAGGTGACAATGCTACTGCTGCACCACTGCACCATCCACAGTGCATTTAAATGAGAAGGACTATAAAACTTGGAGCAGCAAGATGAAACACAAAACGTGACCTATAAACCTTTCTAGTAAAATCACAAACAAAAAAATGACATTTAAATGTAACAGTGCCTTCTATAATTTAAATAACTCTATGGCAAATTTTTAACATCAAGAAAACAGGTGCAAAAGTTGCCTTGGTTTCCTGAAAGAGGTGTTTATTTGTGAGACAGTTTCATATTCTGCAAACTGCAGGTGCACATCTTAAAGGCCACAGGCATTGTCATAGTAACCTCTTGTGGTAGGTATGTACCAGCAAACTCACTGCTGAGGTCATATTCAGAGGACAAGACACTTCTCATTAACCATTTTATTTATTCTGTTGTCCACTGAGTGTGTAGGGATAGATGAGTGTTATCAATAAGAATTTGATAAGAGCAGGAGTAGGCAATGCTGATTCTGCTGATGAGCAGGCATTCTGCTGAATGAGATAGCTGAGCTGTAGGAGTAAGGACAATTCTCCTTATCCACAAGATTGCTCAGTCACAGAGTGAGAATATTTAAAGATTGCTTGGAGCCCCCCTCTCCACAAAAACATTCTGGTTTTGAGTTTTTTTGTAAGCCTGAATTGTCTGTGCATTAATGTTTTGCACTAACTAGTGCTGCAGTCTAAGATTGCTTGTGAAATTACTATCAATCCAAGAAGGCATGTGTATCTGTGTGTGTGTGTGTGTGTGTGTGTGTGTGTGTGTGTGTGTGTGTGTGTGTGTGTGTGTGTGTGTGTGTGTGTGTGTACACATGTATTTGTGTGGCTTCATCCCTAAATGGGATTCAAATCATAAAGAAAGATTAGATAAGGTAGAAATCAAGGAATTAATTTCTCCAGTTCTTTGGATCTCAAACCCCAAATCTCATGTGAGGCAGACACACCCTTGCCAACACCATGCCAACTAAATATAGTATACTTCAAGACTGTAGTACATCAGGGCAGGTTGTACCCTCTTAGGAGAGGTCCTGGAAACAATTGCCCTATTAGCCTCACCAGCATCAAATTTATTTATTTATTTTATTTATTTATTTTACAGCTTACTGGGACAGTCCATTGGGCCAAGAAGAGCCCATTTTCAATGGAGTCCCGGGAAGAAATGCTCCACAAACAACAATATAATATGCAGACAATGCGTTTACATTTATGTAATACTATTGAAGAGTGATGGTATTACATAACATGATAAAAAATCTATGATTGCAGTGAACATACAGTCAGAAAAGAAAAAGGTAAAATTACACATACGCACACACACACACACACACACACACACACACACACACACACACACACACACACACACACACACACACACACACAAAATCCACTTGTGTATTTATGCCCATTTCAATGTAAAATCAAGGAACGTATCTTAGTCAACCTGATAAACAATGAAACTGGTGACCTACAAGCCCTTCAAATATGGGTGTAGCTAGGCCTTCTCAGTGTACTCAGATGAGTGTGTTCTTTCTGAGCATCTCTTGGAAACTTCAACAATCAAAAAGCAAATAATGTTTAGAACTGTGTAAACAAATATTTACAGTATAGATGTTTACAAAGAAAACTTGTGTAAAAAAAAATAGATCTGTTAAAAATAGCTTTTATGGGTATAAATGGTAACACTTGAAAAGAATGTGTCACTTTCTTGTGTCTGGGGGTAACACTTTGAGGGTTGCGTACATTTTTAAAATGATAGGCAGGTAGTGTGGGGAACAACATTAGGTCTGAGTACAAAATTTAAATTTCTGGCTACACCCCTGCTTGACCCTAATCAAATATGTTTCTTAAAATGTCAATGCTGCCCCTTAATCTAATAAATCCAACCCTGTTAAAGTGGGCCTGAAAGTAGCTAAAAAGATTTAAAAACTGGTGGCCATTTTGAAGGGATGGAGCTGAAACACTGGTATGCCCTTGATTCATAGGTTAGTTAGGGGTTGTTTGCATATATTATTTGAGACTCCAATTCAGTACATTCAAGATATTACACAGTGAAGACTCTAGCTGGACTAGGAATTACTTGTAGTTTTTATTCTGCTATAAAATATTTCTGAAAATATTTATGATTTTCTGTTACTGAGGATCACTTGTCTGTGCCGAATAAAGGCTTGTTGCTTTGGAACACTACCTGGGTTTCATGATTTTTGCAAATTATTGTGACTGAGCTCATTAACAAAGTTTTAAGACTAGTAGTGTCTCTGTTTTTTAATTTTTTTTTTGTTTGTTTTTTGGTTTTATTCTGATAAAAAGACACCATTTGTAACCAATGGTGGTCTTTCAGTACACAGTATTACTTCTTCTGGCTTTTTCCCAGTTAGGGGTCGACACAGTGCATCACCTGTCCGCTCATGATTGACAGTGGAGTTTTACGGTGTCAAGTTGCCAGCCCGGCACCCAACCTTCCACAGAAGGCACCCACACACGCACTCACACCTAGGGCCAATTTAGAGTGTCCAATCCACCTACAGCATGTCTTTGGGATGTAGGAGGAAACTGGAGCACCCAGAGGAAACCCACGCGACCACAGGGAGGACATGCAGACTCCACACAGAAGGCATCCCAGCCAAGGATCGAACCAGAGAACCTCTTGCTGTGAGGCAGCAATGCTAACTGCTGCACCACCATGGCCGCCCTAGTACACAGTATTACTGTTTGGCCTATTTCCAGATGACATAACCTTGTTTGCTGATGACATACATCATCCTTCATACTTGTATGCTGATGACATCATCCTTCATACTTGTACACTGATGACATCATCCTTCATAATTGTACGCTGATGACACCATCCTTCATATAGCCTTTGCCTGTCATATCCCAAACTCCACTTCAAACAGACTCCTCTTCCCTTTGCAATTAGCTGCCTAGCAACAAATCAGCTCAGGATGTCTCCAAGAGAGCCCCAATGTTTTTAGTACATAATACAAACTGTCCAACTCATAACTATAAATAAGAACTCCAAATGGTGAACATTTTTACAAAGTAGAAAAGTATAAGTACCTTGGCCTTATTTTGGACCCGTCACTTATATTTAAACCCCACACTGACCTAGCATTTGATAAACTTTCTACCCAGATCAAAGCCATTTATTCTATTTCAAATCAGCTTACCAAGAAAGCCAGACAGACTCTTGCTAAAATGTTTTATCTCCAGGTTAGAATATGATCTCCCTATTATTTCACTCCACTTGGACCACAATATCAAAAATATTCAAATGACCATGAATTCCGTCTGTATATTTATTATCCTCTCCCCATCTAAAACATCACTGTGTTATGCTACTGAGGCCAACTGATTCTCAATTACACATAGATTAACTCATCTTCTTTCCTCACTTACATTTCAAATCCTAAATAATGACTTCTGCCCATCCCTCACATGCAAACTATGAGTCATATCCTTCCTATGTGCACTCAGAAGTCACAACAATACTGTATTACCACTAATCAGATCTCCTTTCAGAGTTGCATTTGGAGAAAAAATCTTCATCAAAACTGTTCTGCTCACTGAATCATCTTCTACAGAACTTACACAGATTATATAATATTTCATTTTCAGGAAATATCTAGTAGAACATCTTAAAACAACATACAGTTGCATATGTTTTCTTGACAAGGGCTAATGTCTATGCCATCTCATCTGTCTGTCTGTGTGTCAAGTGCTCCTTTTCAATCCTTTTGCAGACCTAAATATGACGTAACGTCAACTGATCACCTGCTGAATGTGAAATCCTCTTTCTGTAAATATATATTCTTGTTACTGTTCATTACAAAATCATTAACTATGGTGACTCTTCACTATGTTATGAATTTTTATAGTAGTGTATAAAATTGACAAATAAATGGACTGACCAATTGCCTTAATGGTTAAAGTCCTCACCTTTAGGGTTCAAGGTTCGTTCCTGACCTACGGCCAGTGCCTGTTTGCATGTTCTCCCTGTGTCTCTGTTAGGTTCCTTCCACCTCTGAAAAACATGGTCTGTGTTTCCATCTCAAACTCTGCAATGAGGGCAGTAGTACAGACTCTACATGGTGCATTATAATGGTAGAGTTTTATAGACCCCCTCCCCACTTTGAGCATCTACTGTGGTGAGCAGTATCCTCAAGATAGGAGAACACAGATCACAGACTGTGCCGTGCTAGGGCTAGTCACTCAATGGTGTAAAATAGGCTCTAAGTGATTTGGTCATGTGGACTAATGTCATCAAAGGGGCAGGGGTGATAAGTGGGTTGAGGATCTGACCTTCACCAGATACCCATGCTAATGGTGGGATTGGTGTAAATGCCCCTATTGGCCAGTATGTGCCTGACATAAAGTCCAGCAACCCTAGCTCAATAAGCTACTAGCCAGCCAGTTGCGCAGCCTCTGTTGAGCAAAAGCTGGATGTAACCTGCCAAACATGAACTAAGATTTGCTAGGTTCACTGACAGGATGGAGCTTGGAAGTGAATGACATGATGGTACAGATATGTTCCCAATAGACAAAAAGGAAGGGCAGTGCATTGGGGCAGTGCAGCAAAGCCACTTGGCTTGGGATCCAGAGTTTACTACTCAGGAGGAGGACAGGATGGAAATGGAGTGGAAATTGTGATGAGAGACAGACTTCAGAAGGCAGTAACAGATATCATCAGACTCATAGCAATCAGACTCCAGTGTAATGCCAAGGTAATCTCAGCCAATGCCTTGTGATAGTGAGGAAAAGAGTGCATTTATAAGCAGTTGCAGGACCTACTATTGCTGTTGATTATGGGTGGCTTGAATGTACCTATTACGACAGACAGAAAAGGATATGAGGACAGCCTGTGGCCACATGGTTGGGTCAACAGGAATATAGAAGGAGAGGCCATTCTAGACTTCTATCTGGCAAATGGCGTGATAGTAGCCAACACGTGGTTCAAAAAGAAAGACAGTCACAAGATCTCATGCAAGAGTGGCCAACATGCAACTCAGGTAGACTTTCTCCTAATAGAAAAAGACACTGGGGTATAGTCAGTGATTGTAAAGTCATCACCAGTGAAACAGTCAGCCTGCAGCATAAACCACTGGTTGCCACAATCAACTGCACGCAGTGGTCAGAGAAGGCTCTAAGGTCAACAGAGACCAGGCTGAAGACCTGGAAGCTGACTGAAGAGAAAGTACAACAGCTGAAGGAATTTCTCAGGGCTCAAGCATCCCCAAGATGAGGAGAAAATAGGTGGAGTTGAAGAAGAAAGAAAGCCCCTCAAAACAGCATGTGTGAGAACTACAGAACAGATATATGGCCAAGATATGGAAATAAAAGGTACATAAGGAAAGATGGCAGTAGAATACAGAAGTCCAGGAAGTCATCAAAAGAAAGGAGAAATGCAGGAAAAAGTGGGAACTAGAAAAGACGAACCAGGCTAGGAAGGAATACTGGTTGGCTAACAAAGAAGCTAAGAAAGGAGTTGCAATAGCAAAGAGCAGGGTAGGTTGCAAAGCAAAGACAGAAAGATAAAGAAGATAGTCAGACACCCTTCATAAGGGATGCCAGCAACATCCTGCTCACCAGCCCACAGGACATCAAAGACAGATGGAAGGAGTATTTCCAGCAACTTCTGAATGAAGAAAACCCCACAGAATCTGTACTACCCCAGAAACAGCCTACAATGAGAGAAGAAGAGGAGCCCACCTTAGAAGAAGTAAGAACTAAGGAAAATGAAGTCAGGGAAATCAGCAGGCTCAGATGAGGTCACAGCAGATATGATAAAGATGCTGGGTGAGATGGGGGAGAAATGGCTCCTGAGGGTACTCATAGCAGTGTGGAGAATAAGCATACTTGTGCCAGTGTACAAGAACAAAGGGGGCATTCACAACTGTGTGCAGTACAGACCCCTGTCACATTGCATGAAAGTTCTGTAGAGTGTCATTGACAAATAGATAGGCAGAGAAGTATATGGTAAAATGGGAAATGAGCAGTTTAGATTCAGATCAGGATGGAGCACAACTGACTCAATGTTTGCAGTGAGACAGATAGTTGATAAGAAGGTACAGATGAGAAAGGAGTCCAACTGGGCATTCCTAGACTTGGAGAAAGCATATTACATGGTCACAAGAAAGCTGATTTGGGCAGTCCTGTGGTGGTTCAAAGATCCAGAAACATTGGAAGAACTAGTGCAGGCTATGTACAAGGACCCAATGACTCAAGTATGGCCTCACAGAGGGGTTCTCAGTGGGAGTGTATGTGCACCAGGGTTCAGCTCTGAGCCCACTGCTGTTCATACTGGTGATGGACTACATTAGCAAACAGGTCAGAGGGGACAGATCAACAAAACTGCTGTATGCAGACAATGTGGTATTACAGGC
Source organism: Protopterus annectens (assembly GCF_019279795.1). Taxonomy (NCBI): domain Eukaryota; kingdom Metazoa; phylum Chordata; order Ceratodontiformes; family Protopteridae; genus Protopterus; species Protopterus annectens. Next base: position 60,179,512 of record NC_056741.1, on the reverse strand, counting down.
AGACTCTGAGCAAGAACTTCAGCAAAGGATAGGGGAATGGAATGCAAAACTGAAGGCACATGGGATGAAGCTAAGTTGAGATAAGACATTGGTAATAACAGCAAATTGGGGAAATCAGAAGAAGCTAAGAATTGAGATAGAAGGGAAGATAGGGGAACAGGTTAATAGCTTCAAGTATCTAGGAGGAGTAGTTGAGGAGAAGGGTAGTCTGAATGAAGAGGTCAAAGCTAGAATCAGAGGAACTGTAGCCAACTGGCATAGAGTATCAGGTGTAGTCTATGACAGAAAAATGCCAAAAAAGTTGAAAAGTAAGGTGTACAAGACAGTGGTACAACCAGTACTACTGTATGGTACAGAAACCTGGGCAGTAAAGGCAGAGCATATGAAAAAGCTTGAGGTGATGGAAATGAAGTGTCTGAGAAGGGTGGTAGGATGCACACTGTGGGATAGACGAAGAAATGAGGACATCAGAGTAGCAGGCAAAGTAGCTCCAATTGCAGAAAAGATCAAAGAGAACACATTATGGTGGTTCGGGTACATGTGCAAAAAAGAAGAAGACAATCTGGTGAAGAAGATTTGGGGCAAAGAGGAATAAGGTCAGAGGAAACGAGGGTGTCCAGCAAAGAGGTGGATGGATTGTGTGAGAGAAGATCTGCGACAGTCAGGCATGAGTGTTGAAGAAGGCAGAAGTGTGGCACTGAATTGAGAGAGTTGGCGACAGTTAACATGACACCCTGACCCCATGTATAAAAAATGGGCAAAAGGGGGCTGATTATGTTAATTGTAGAACATGGAAGAACATGTTTAGCCACTAAATTCCATAGATGAGAGTTTCTGTGTCTGAATTACTCACATTTTTATAAGTGAATGTCTTTCATTTTTCGTGCATCTCTGTAACTATTCATTTGCAGCTGGGTCACTGCTGAAAAAGTTGCTTGGAACAGTCTTCCAAATAAGTCAAGAAAGTAAAGATAAATACAATAAAAATAATACTTGGAACCTCCAGCTACAATATGCGGAAGCCCCGCTCACGATATGCTGCTGCGTATTTGGATGCTCTGGTGATAGTCATTCATTCACAAGACTGGAAATCCCACCTGCTAAAAGTACAGACAGAGTTAGAATCTATAAGCCAAGCAGGCTTGAGTGTGAATGCTATAAAAACTAAACTGGCAACCCTGGAAGCTTAATACTTTAGGTACCTAAATATTTTGGGTACCTAAATGCTTTGGGTACCGTATAGCAAGAAGGACAGCAACATCGCAAGGAGAAAAACTCAGAGGGTAGTCTTTACCTTCCACCAAAAGACAGGTGAAGACATTTCTTTTCTCTTATTAGCTAATTACTACAGAACATTTATAGCTAAAGTTGTAACTCTTACTTGTCCTCTGACAGACCTCACAAATGCAAATGTTCCTGTCAAGGTGTAATAGTCTTTTGAAGCAGATACAGCATTTAATGAATGAGAAAGGATCCTACATTTAGAATCCATGTCAGTGACTCATGGTTTTATTAAATTGTAGTAAAAACTTACCCTGTATTTTGATGCATTAGATGAAGATTTGGGGAGAATGCTGTCCCAAGATGTTCGAAGTAAAGATTACCTGTGTGCTATATTGGCAAGGAAGGACATAGCCAGTGAAAGTGATTATCTAGTTATAAATTGCGCTTTCATTGCCTTGAAGTACTGCTTATTAGGTATGCACTTCAGTCTGGTAACTGACCATGCCCCACTGCAATGGGAGATTAATATCAGCATGAAATTGTACCCGGGATACTACCTCTCCAATCATTTCAATATACAATAACCCATAGACCCAGTCTAGGGTTAGTGAGCATATCTTAGCACTATCAGTTTAAAAGCCTCGGTTTGGTGCTGGGGGTTGATGTAACATGTTAGGCCTACAGAATGGGCACTGTATCTTTAAATGTGTGGTAGAGCGTGCAGAGTGACTTTGGAAGCATTATCACAGCGGTTAGCCAAGTAAACACTCCATGCTGGAAAGTGATGAGAACCCATTGTCAGTTATTGTGGTATAAAAGGAGGTGACCAGAAGTCTGCAAATCAGGACTCCTCATTTGTAGCTTCAGAAAGGGTGCTACATATAAAAAGGGAAAACTAGTTGTGCAGGAATATTATTGGCATATGAATTACTAAAATAGACTGTTCTCATAACTTCTTATGTAAGATCTGTGTCAAAGATCACTTTGCATTCATATTAAAATAAGAAAACAGGATTGAACCTGGTATTGCCTGTCAAAACCATGGTTTATTAAGTAAAAACAAGATGCTTTCGCCTTTTTTCAGAGCTTCATCAGATCTAAGTTATACATAGCAGTAACAAGTAATATATACTTTTCTATTTTCAATATAAAAAACTACGTCATTTACAATGAAGGCTTTAATCCAAGAGCACTTGAACAGGTCACATACAATGGCAATGACTGGAACAGTGGTACATACAAAGTTTGCATCTCTGTTGTGATTGGTGCTCTTTACCAAAGTAAGTACAAAGTCACAGTGTATCTGACTGTTGATCATAGTGCTAAGTAAAATATCAAATAACAATGTAAGCTTCTAGTCCTGCGTTTTTGTTGCATTACTATAATATAGAATAAAACAGATGACAGTGAGACTAAACTCTCTGCAATGCTGTGATGGGAGAGGGGGAGGAATGTTGCGGTTATCAGAACTCAAAAAAGAGCTCTACCACTGAAGGAAGAGGTGTAATTACATTTAACATCTGTGTGAGTTAAGGAATATGTTACAATATAAAAGTTCAGAGGGGTGTAGGGATGCATGGAAGCTTGCCTCCAGAATTTTTTTTTTTATGGTATTTTGTTTTCTACTTTTTTTAGATTCCCACAGCTTACCATCAGTTACTGCCTGGCCTTCTTCTCATCTTACAGACCTGGCTTAGCCTTTTCTGGGCTAACTCCGACCCTCACCCAGAGACTGAGGACCTTGGGGCAATGAGACACTGCTTCAGGAGATCATTTCCTCTAATTTCCCACCCAACACTCTGAGGGTGGGATGTGCAATGGGTACCGATGATGAACCTTCACTTTCATAAGGGGGCGATTTCAGCAGGACACCACACTCACCTTTAAACAGCAGTTCCCAGTCATTTTCCCAGGGTCCACCAGGGAAATCAAGCCATGTGAGTGTACCCTGAGCACGTGCACTCCTCTACACACACACACACACACACACACACACACACACACACACACACACACACACACACACACACACACACACACACACACACACGCACACACACGCACACACACACACACACACACACACACACACACACACACACGGTGGTCATGCTCATCCTTTTCTGCCTGCTGTGTCAACCGCCCAAGCCACTGTTTGAATTTGGGCCATCTGGGTCATAGTCTGGGTTTTATCCCTCTAAATAGTCTACTCCTCCTAAATCTAAATATCCTGAGCTTAAACAATAAAATACATGAACTCTATAACCTAATCACACAATATCACCCTGACATAATCTGCTTAACAGAAACCTGGCTAAAACCATCTACCAAAGACACAGAAATCCTGACATCTGGATATAGTATCCTTAGACAGGATAGACTGAAAAAGAAGGGTGGTGGCATTGCCCTGATTTACAAAAATACACTTACTATAGCTAAAATAGAGTTGCCAATACCTCCCTTGGACAAAGCAGAAATACTATTGACTACTCTCAAGATAGGCAGCAATAAAACTATCAACTTAGTAACAGGTTATATCCCCCCAGTCAATAATATCCCTATCATGAAAAGTTTATTACAATGGCTATCACAAACCTTACCACATGAGACTATTGTATTAGGGGACTTTAACATTGACTGGCTAACATGCTCTTTCCAAGCTCCCACTAATCATATCAACCTAGCTTCCTTCTCTCAACTAATCAAAGAACCCACTAGGATAACCAACAATAGTAAAAAAGAAACTCTTTTAGACTGGATTTTACTAAATAAAATTCCTTCCTCCTACCTAGCAGGCACACTTTCTGACTCACTAAGCGACCACCAAGCTACCTTCTTACTTAAACACAACTCCCACCACCCGTAAACCCCTATACTCCAAACAATTAGGAACAAAAAACACTTTAACCTATCAAACTTCTTAAATGCCCTAAAACTCTACAACTGGTCCCAACTATATTACCTGCCACTAGATGAAGCCATCAATCATCTTAACTCCACATTTCTAGAAATACTAAATAGGCATGCTCCAGAAAGAACTACCAGAGTTAAGACCAAAGCAGTTCCATGGCTAACTAGGGAAACAAGACAAAAAATAACAGAAAGGAACAGAGCCTGGAAAATCTGGAGATCCAACAAAACTCCAAGTACACAGCAAGCGTACCAACAGATTAGAAATCTAATCAAAAAACTAGTCAAGCAAGATAAAAAAAATTACTTTATTAACCACCAAAATCAACACATGAATAACCCAAAAAAATTCTGGGCAGGATTAAACAGGTTACTATGCCCTGGAAAAATCACCACTCCACCCCCAGCAACTTGGTTAATGAAAGAAAGCATAGCTGAATCATTCAATACTTTCTTTACTGAGACCATTCTTGCCCTATCACAAAAACAAACTTATACCAAAACCACTACTATTGACCCCAAACCTAATAATAACCCAACTTTTAAGCTTCAACCCACCCCAACCTCCTACATAAGAAAATTACTCTCTCAATTAAAACCAACAACACTAGGAGTAGACTCCCTCCCCAACGAATTCTTAAAACTGGCAGCAACTGAAATAACCATACCAGTCTCTATCCTAATAAACAGATCCATCTCTGAAAGCTCAGTACCCCTGATCTGGAAAATGGCCTATATTATACCCCTTCATAAAGGGGGCAATTCTTATGACATATCTAACTACAGGCCAATAGCTATCCTATCCTCACTTGCTAAAATACTGGAGAAATGTATTCACAAACAATTTCCCACCTTATTAAGCAAGATCTTATATCCCAAACCCAACACAGGTTCCGCCCAGGTCATAGCACAACCACTGCCCTGCTAGCATTCACTGATATCATTAACCACAACAGAAATAATGGCAAATTTTCTGCAGCTCTTTTCCTAGACCTATCAAAGGCATTTGACATGGTTAATCATGAAAAATTATTCTCCCAACTTTCTATCTTAGGCCTAGATACATTGGCAATCTCCTGGTTTAAGAACTACCTCAGCAACAGACAACAGGCAGTACTATTTTGCAATAACTTGTCTCCACTCTTACCTGTGACACTTGGTGTACCTCAGGGATCCATACTGGGCCCCCTACTATTCTTAATTTTTACTAATAATCTCCACTCAGCTGTAAACAGTTCAAACATCATCCAATATGCTGACGACTCTACTATAATATGCAGTGCCCCTACCCTAGCAGATCTACACAAAAAAAAACAGGACAATTTTCACTCAGTCGAAACCTGGCTTACTGAGAATGCCTTAATACTCAACCCCAAAAAAAATAAACTCCTCATATTTCATCCTTCAGTCACTACTGCCCCCACCTCCTCCTTTACTATCCACTCAATAAACGGTACCACTATCTCACCTGACTACCAGACAAAGCTTCTAGGTATCACTATTGATAACAAACTCATATTTGATGCACATATTAATCTGGCCATAAAAAATACTAACAAAAAGCTGGGAAGTCTCTACAAACACAATCATTCCTGGCTCACAATGCTAGAACTACAATAGCACAAACACACCTTCTCTCAGCTCTACTATATGCATCACCAATCTTGACCAACCCCAATCCCGCCCCCCCACCCAGTCATAGTTGTCTTGTTAAATACCACTGTCTTTCTAGTTGCCTGCCTCTTATGTTAATTTGACCATATATCTCATTTCCTCTCTACTTTCAGTGGCTTGTGTGAGTTTTCTCTAAATCAAAAACCCCTCCCCTTCAACTATTTAAATTTATTGGCCATCCTACCGTATTCCATAGTACCAGAATACAAAAGTGACCACCCCTTTCAACCCATCTTGCTGTTTTAAAAATAGTAACTCTCCACTAAACATTAACTTTTTAAACAGGTAAAACTTAAGTTACCTACTTTCATGTCTACCTTCTCTAGTGCACACTGCAGTGTGCATTTTTTTTCATCTTACTTTTAAGCATCCCTTTGACTAGCACTTTCTCTAATACCTGCTGGAAAGCACTAGGAAGCCTTAAACTGATACAAGCACTCAACTCTCCTTGTTAATAAGGAGAAATTAAAAGTAGGCACTAAACAGCCTATAATTGCAAAGTACCTTGCTAAGGTAAGGGAAAACAGCTCCTGTACTTTACAAAAAAAAAAAAAAAAGCATCAAACCAGGCATGTCCAAGGGTCAGCTTACGGTGATTTCTCCTGTCCACCTGGTGAATCTGGGCATACTGGGGCAATGCAGCAATTGCCTCATGTACACAGACAACACTCTCCTCCTACCACCCAACACTACAACCTGTGAGAGATGCACTTACATAGCCAAAATGGAAGCAAAGCTCTCTCCACCCAAGATTGTGCTAGACAGTCAAGAGGAGAAGGTTAACACCCACACTACACCTCAAGCAACACATAGCCCTTCTAAACCCACACCACCAACAACCACATATAGCAACACTAAATCCACATATGCAGAGGCCCTTAACTGTAACCTGCCCAAGCAACAAGGACCTCTAAAGCTGAAACGCAAACAAACACCAATCACAACCAAAGTGTCACATAGTTCAAAACACCTGTGTGCCACCCAGCAACAGCCCCTAAGGCAAGACAATGTACCTAACACTTTAGTCATAGGTGACTCTATAGTCCGGCACACTGATGTCCCTCTCACCAGGTTGAACAAGGAGAAAATTACAGTCAGCTGCCTGTAGGGTGCCAGGATCCGCCACATAACGCATGCACTCAAGTCACTCCACAACAAGTACAAATATGACTCTGTCATTGTCCATGTTGGAGTGAATGATTTGAGACGTACCTCCCTGGACTACATGAAAAGAGACATGGAAGAGCTCTTGGATCATGTGGCCCAGGCAGGTATGACCCTAGCCCTGAGTAGCATCCTGCCTTCGCCCAGAATTATACCACAATATAAGGACAAAATGATTGACTTCAACAATTGGCTAAGCTTCTGGTGTGATTCAAAGGGGATCCAGTATCTGTCTGCCTGGGATGACATGATTGACAGACCACGATGCTTTGCCAGAGATGGTCTGCACCTGTCGCCTCTGAGATTCAGGTTACTGGCTAAGGCTCTTGCCACCACTATAGTGCCTTTTTTAGGCAAAGTTCAAAGAACAAAACCACCACCATAACAGGTACAAGCATGCAAAATCTGAAGGCAGTGCTACTCAATGCTAGAAGTCTAAACCTCAAAATGCACTCTCTCGAGGCACTCCTAAAAATGGAGAACATTGATATCTGTGCAGTAACTGAGGCCTGGTTCAAGGCTCCAGAGAGCACCCCTGCAATACCAGGCTACAACTCTTACCACACTTTTCAGCCACCAAAGCAGGACCGAAACACTAAAGGTGGAGGAGTGTCAATATTCACCAAGGATATTCACACCACCAGGCTAGTTGCCCAACACAATGCATCTGAAATTCTCCAGGTGCAACTAACACTAGGTAAGACTGCAATCCAAATTGTGGCTTGCTACAGGTCCCCCACCATACCCCAAGATTCTCACTACACCTTTCTAAACATACTGGAAAATATTAAGATAGAACCAAACACCCTAATACTGGGTGATTTTAACTACCCTGCCATTAACTGGGAAAGCTACTCATGTACCAACAACTTTTCCCAACGGTTCTTGGAATTCATAAATTCCAACGCCCTAGATCAACTAATCCATAGTTCCACCAGGGGCTCCAATATCCTAGACCTGGTCATTACCAACATGGGAAATCGATGCTCCACACCTATGGTCACCCCCTCGTTAGTCACGACTGACCATAAGCTAATCACCCTTAACATCCACATCCCACCCCCACCCCCCAGTAAGGAAACCTCCATAAAAAACTTCTCCAAAGCCAACTTCATGCTACTCAAGTCAGAAGTGACAAACTTCATGACACCCATGCAGATGGGAGCTGAAAGTTCAACTGCTGAATCCTACACTAAGGCACTGTACGAGCACATCCACTCATGCATAAATCGTGCTATCCCAAATAGAACCAAGATGCTCTCATCCAAACAAAAAGCCAATCTGGTGGTCCCCTGCCATAAACAAACTTTATAACAAAAGGAAGAAACTGTTGCAGAAAAGAGGAAAATCCCAGGATGCAAAAAACTTCCTTACCAGCCTCAGTAAGAAACTGAGATCCCTCATAAAATCCTCCAAAGCTAGTTACGAAAATAAAATTGCCAAAGATTCCAAAGACAACAACAAGGCATTCTATAACTATGTCAAGAATCTAAATAGCAATGCTCAGATCTGCTCTGAGCTAAAACAGAATGGCATTAAATATACTGATCCCAAGGATATTGCCAATATCCTGGCAGATCGATTTAGTGCCAACTTCACCCCCCCCCCTCACCCCGTAAATGGCCCATCTCAATACCGGAAGATTGCCAAATTTCGGTAATAATGGCCACACAGGTAAAAAACGCACTCTCCAAAGCTAAGAATACAGCATCCATGGGACCAGATGACATCCCGGGCTGTGTACTACATGAACTGCAATATGAACTGGCACCTCACCTAAGTGTCATGTTTAATCATAGCCTCACCTCAGGTTTCGTGCCCACTGAGTGGCACACAGCTACAGTTATCCCACTCCACAAGGGGAGATCCACCTTGGATCCCGGAAACTACTGTCCCATCAGTCTGACAAGCCTTATCTGCAAGGCCATGGAGCGTATTATCATGGAACTTATAAACAAAGACATTGGCAACCATCAAACACTAGACCCCACCCAGTTTGGGTTCGTGAAGGGCCGATCTTGTCTCCTAAACTTGATTGACTTCTTTGAATCAGTCTCCAGAGCCATGGACAAGGGTAAGGTGGTCCACACAGCTTATCTAGACCTTGCCAAGGCCTTTGACACCATCCCCCACTCTGGAATCATAGATAAACTTACTAAGCTGGGCATTAATCCCTACGTCACCCAATGGGTTGCTAACTGGCTTATTGACAGAACCCACACTGTAAAAGTAGCCAACTCCAAGTCCAGCGCCAGACAAGTGACAAGTGGAGTACCTCAGGGTTCAGTCCTGGGACCGCTCTTGTTTGGCATCTACTTTTCTGAAGTACAGGCTCACACTAAGGGACTCTGGATAACAAAGTTTGCAGATGACTGCAAACTGGGAGCCATTATTGACTCCACAAATGATGTGGATACTCTACAAAAGGGCCTTACAGAAACAGATGCTTGGTGCCAGAGCCATGGGCTCAAGCTCAATGCCAAGAAATAAGAAGTTATGTACTCACCATAACGTTCCATCTGAGTAGGTGGCTTCATTTGTCTGCAACCTGTGGGTCTTGGATCCGATATCGGATCCGAGCTGGCAACTTGTTTCATAGCTAATGGATCCGAGCTCCTAGCTTCTCCCCTCACCCATAATCCCCTGCCAACCCTCCATGACCTCAGATCAAGTTTGCCCCTCTATAGATACCCAAAAAGGGTATTCCAATAAACAATCTACATAGATCCATTTTGAAGGCCTGGGGGAAGGAGGGGGGGGGATGGTTGCAGACAAATGAAGCCACCTACTCAGATGGAACGTTATGGTGAGTACATAACTTCTTAATCTGAAGTAGGGACTTCATTTGTCAGCAACCTGTGGGACAGAGTCCCCAGCTACCTGAATCTTGGGTGGCCATCATAGAAGGATATTGCGGAGCACCACAGAGCCAAAGGATGCTCTCCCTCTAGAAATTACGTCCAGTTTGTAGTGGTTAATAAAGGTATGAGATGAGGCCCAAGTGGCTGCCGAACAAATATCATCCAACGGAACTCTAGATTTGAAGGCAGCAGAAGTAGAGATGGAACGAGTGGAATGTGCGCGAACTCCTCTAGGTGCGGGTCTCCCAAAAGCTTGGTACGCTAAAAGGATACATTGGGAAATCCAGCGTGACAAGGAGATTTTTGAGACTGCTTTCCCCAAATTGAATTTGGCAAAGGAAATGAACAGCTGGTCGGATTGCCTGTGACCAGCAGTCCTATGAGTATAAAAACGTAGCTGCCTATGAACATCTAATGAGTGCAGCTTGTACTCTCCTTTATTTTGATATTTAGGAAAGAAGACTGGTAGATTTATGGATTGATTTATATTGGTTTCTGATGCTATTTTGGGGAGGAAGGAGGGATTGGTCCTGAGGTACACTCTGTCCAGATGAAAAATCACGTAAGGAGGCTTCACAGAAAGGGCTTGAAGTTCCGAAACTCTTTTCGCTGAAGTAATGGCTACAAGGAATGCTGTTTTCGAGGACAAGTATTTGAGATCCACTGAAGCGGCAGGCTCAAATGGGGGAGCAGTTAGGGCTTGAAGAACTAGTGAAAGATCCCAAGGGGGTACGGCTTCTTTGATAGGGGGTCTGAGCAGAAAAGTACCCTTGAGAAAGGTTTTACACAATTTGGCCGACATCAAGGGCCCTGTGTCATGTCCCACATGGTAATGGGAGATGGCCGCCAATTGTACTTTGACGGTTGAGCAACTAGCGCCTTCCTGAAAAAGTCCGGTTAGGAAGTCTAGTATGGATGGAAGAGGGGCCGTAAAGGGATCTAGATTATAATGCTCCACCCAGATGGAAAAACATTTCCATTTACTGCGGTACACTTTCCTGGTGGAAGATTTATGCGCTGCCACGAGGATGGCTTTGACTGGTGAAGAGATACCGGGAGTCCTAACTATGAGTGGAACTGGAGAAACCAAGCTGTCGGCTTCAGACTGTCCAGATTTGGGGTCGACAAGCCCGACGGATGGGAGATTAGATCCGGACTGGGATCCAGAATCCAGGGGGGATTCACTAGGTGAGACCACAGGTAAGGGAACCAAGTTTGCCGAGGCCAGAATGGGGCAATGAGGATCACCCCGCTCCCCAACCGCGAGGCTTTCTGTAAGAGCTGTAGCATCAGGGGTAGAGGAGGATAAGCATAAAGTAGACCGGGCAGCCAAGCATGCACCAGAGCGTCTCTTGGAGTTTCCCCTGGAGGGGGAATCAGAGCGAAGAAATTGTCGCATTTGGTGTTTGAGGGAGAGGCAAAGAGATCGCAGCAGGGTTGCCCCCATATTGCAAATATCTGCTTCGCTACTAGAGGGTTGAGAGACTACTTGTAAGGGGAAAGAATGGTGTGGCTGAGTTTGTCCGCTAGGATGTTGGCCCACCCCGGAATGTGCATTGCAATCAGAAAGAGGTTGGTGGAAATCGCCCATTCCCACACTCTCATGGCTTCGCGGCATAGAGGGTAAGACCTGGTTCCCCCCTGTTTGTTGATGTACCAGACAACAGACATGTTGTCTGACTGAATTGCAATAGTTCCTACGGGGAGGAGATTCTGAAGTGCTTGCAACGTGTACAGCATCGCTCTTATCTCCAGAACGTTGATATGCAGGGAGGTCTCTTTATCGTTCCACGTGCCTTGGACTGTCCTGCCTGAATAATGCCCCCCCCACCCGAGGCGGGAGGCGTCCGTGGTCACCATGGCGAGAGGGGGAGGAGTGCAGAAGGGTCAGCCTGTATGGAGATCTGGGGCATGAAGCCACCATAACAGGGCCCTCCTGCAAGCCTTGCTGATAGCGATGGGGGTGATGGAGAGGAAATGACTGAAAGGACCATTGCACTAGAAGGGTCCACTGCAGTACCCTCATGTTCAGGCAGGCACATGGAAGGAGCGTTATCGCTGCCGCCATGGAGCCCAGTGCCCTCAGGACCAATTCCGCCGGTGGGGCTTCTGACTGGAGGATGGCCCGCACATGAAGTTGCAAATTCCGTAGTCGTTCCGAAGTCAGGAAGGCTCGTAGATCTCTGGTGTCTGTTCTGGCTCCTATAAATTCTATGACTTGTGTCGGAGCAAGGAAAGATTTGTCCACATTGATCGTGATGCCTAATTGTGGGGCTAGGCGGAGAAAGTAATCTCTGGCTGAGCAAAGTAGATGCCTTGTTGGGGCGGTCAGGAGCCAGTCGTCCAGATACAGGAAGACCTGCATTCCCTGGAGTCTCAGGTGGGCCGCTATCACTGCTAACACCTTGGTGAACACCCTGGGGGCTGTGGTGAGGCCAAAGGGAAGGACCCTGAACTGGTAGTGACTGGCTCCCAGCTGGAAGTGGAGAAACCTCCTGGATCGTCTGTCCATTAGAATGTGGTAGTATGCATCCTTGAGGTCTATAGAGCACATCTAATCGTTCTCCCGTAGGAGGGGGAGAATAGATTGAAGAGTGACCATTCAGAATTTTTCCTTGGTTACCGACAGGTTCAAATGGGAAATGTCTAGAATTGGTCTCAAGTCCCCCATCTTTTTTGGCACCAGAAAGAACCTGGAGTAGAACCCTAATCCAAGCTGGTCTTGGGGGACGGGCTGGATGGCTCTTTTTCATAGCAGCTGCTGGATTTCTGTGGCTGAAGCCTACCTCTGATCGGGTGGTACATTGGGGAGGTTCCTGATTTTGGGGACATGAAGCATTGGAATTTTGTACCCTCTGGATATAATTCGAAACACCCAGTGGTCTGACGTGATGGACTCCCATGCCGCTAGGTGCTCCGAGAAGCGCCCCCTGACTGCCTCCAGAGTGGAGCAGCTGTGCAACCCTTCAGGGCTGCTGTGTGGGCCGGTCAGAGAAGGATTCTCTGGACCCAAAGTTCCTCGGAGCCCCTCTGCCCCTGGGGCTGCGTCCTCCCTGTCTTCCTCTGCCACGGAAGGACTGGTTGTCCAGAGCGGGTTGGGAATGTTGCGATTTCCAGAACCACATCTTCTTCTGACCCTTTTGGTTCTTCGAAAAGGACCACTGGGGAGCAGAGAAGCAGACTCCGATGGCAGACAACGTCTTCCTGTCCTTCTTGCTCTGGACTAGCATCTCGCGAACTGTTTTGCCAAACAGGGTAGAACCATCGAAAGGGGCGTTCGCAAAGGAAGCTTTAAAGGGCTCCGCAAAGTCACAATGCCAGAGCCAGGCCTGACGTCTCATGACTAGGCCCGCTCCGCTAGCTCTAGCGGCTCCCTCGATGGTGTGGGACAATAGCCGCATAGAGGTATTCGAAATGGATCTCAGAGTGGCCATTCGGGTGGAGTACAACTGTTTGTCCTCCGCCGACATAGACTCAGGGGGGGAGGCAGCGTATTCTTTGATAAGATCCTGCTGCATCCTGATGACGTGTGCCATATAGTTCAGGGACCTTACCGAAAAGGTCGCTGAACTAAAAACTCGCTTCCCTAAGCGATCCATCGAGCGAGACTCCTTGCTCGGTGGATGGACTGAGGGGCTCTCCTGAGCTAGTTCCCTCTTCGTGGCTGCTGCCGTCAACATGGCATCTATGGGGGGACCCTTGCTCCAGTGGAACTGGTCTGCGGGGGGGGCTCAGTATCCTGTCCGGGCATTTAGGGACTCGCTCCACGGTGTCCGGGTCCTTCCACGCCCTGGTGGTAATAAGGTCCACCAGGGGGGGTCGGCCGGAGGGGACACCCAAGAGGTAGACGGGCCTGCTTCGAATGCCTCCAGAAACACAGACTCGTCGGAGGAAGCCTTAGGGGCAGACCACCCACCTCTGATCCTAAGCATTTCCATGATGTCTCCAAAGGAGACATCCTCAGGGGGTGATCTTGGGGAGCCTTCCCCTTCATCCAAGTCCGTGTCCTCAGTTAAGGACTCAGGGGAGTCCACGTGCCTCTTCTTGCACTTGTGCTTGCGAGGTACTTCCTCGGGGGGGGCTGTTTGAGGAGGTCTTGCCAGCAACATCCTGTTCCAATGGAACAACCTGGGACATCGAAGCAGGCTGTCCCTGTGGCTGGGTGATGGAAGCCTGGCCCAGCAGAGAGGGAGTGCAGGGTGGAGCCGAGACAAGGGCCTGGGGTCCGGATGCTCTCGACAGAGCCCTCTCCACTACATTGAAGGCCGAGGGGGAATCGCTCTCTCTGGGCTCCGAGAGCCGACTCCCACTCGGATCCGATGAAGGGACCATTGGATCCAAAGGACCAGTGTGCTCCGACCTGGACGGAGCCGAAGGCACACTGAATCCCTCGGATCCGAAGCTCAGCCCATGGCTCCGAGAGGTCGGATCCGACAGACTCGAGGGCAGGGTCGGATCCGAAGTACCAAGTACTGTCGGTGCCGACCCACCCCCGGCTCCGACGCTGCCCGGCTCCAAACGCTCCAAACCCGGGTAGCGGGTCGGAGAAGGAGCAATTGGAGCATAAAAGGGTGTCGAGCCCCCCCCCGAAGGGGGGGGAGGCAAGAGCACTCCCATCTGCAGCTGGGCCTGGATGAACCTTCGCATCATCCGGTCCAAGTCTGCATCTGACATACTGTAAGTCGATCTCGATGAGGCCACCGAGGCAAGCCTGGAATGCCGCCTTGATGACCTCGATGGAGATCGGGCCTCCTCCTCCTCAGGTCCTGGGGAGAAACAAGGAGATCGGAGCTGAGGAGGAGGAGACCTAGAAGCTGTGGAGGGAGAAGCTCGCTTAGCCGGCGGGGCCGAAGCGGAGGCCTCGGCCCGCCGCTTGTGGTGCTTCTCCCTCCATTTCTCCCTCCTGGCCTCCCTGTCCTCCGGCGCTTTAGCGGGAGTTTGAGTCCCGGCCGAAAGAAGGGGGGCAGGAGTGGCTAACACCACAGGCTGTGGTAGTGCCACGGGAGGAGTGGGGGCCAAAGCCGAGTCCGGGGGCAAAAGTCCCGCCAGGACCAGCTTCGACCTCCGCTCTTTCAGTGCTCTGGGGTTGAACACTGCACAAATGGTACAGCCTGAGGAGAGGTGTTCAACCCCAAGGCACCAAACGCACCATTGTGGCCATCAGCCGGGGAGAGCTTATGGCCACACTCGGTACATTTTGAAAAAATGGCTTTTGGGGCCTCAGCCATACTTGAGGAAAAAAACAAGGATTACACAGACACACAGGCCCCAAAACACAAACACACACATACTCACAAACGACCAGCGAAGGGAGGGAAAAAACTATATAAAAGATATAAAATACAGGGAACCTGACTCTTACACACTTTATTTAAGCTAACGACAGGGAAAGTGGAATAAAAAATTCACTTATCTGAAATACTCACTAAGAGCTCGAAAATCCAGCTACACACAAGCGCGGCAAACTAGATCTGAGGTCATGGAGGGTTGGCAGGGGATTATGGGTGAGGGGAGGAGCTAGGAGCTCAGATCCATTAGCTATGAAACAAGTTGCCGGCTCGGATCTGATATCGGATCCAAGACCCACAGGTTGCTGACAAATGAAGTCCCTACTTCAGATTGTATAGTTATCCCCTTTGGGAAAAAACATGTATCCGTGAATTACCATATAGGTGGCCGTACACTAAACACCGAAAGTTTGATAAGAGACTTAGGGACACAGGTTGACAGTGGTCTCACCTTCGATAACCATATTGCCACAACAGTCAGGAAATCCTTCTATGTGGCACACCTCATCACTAAGGGCTTTTCATCCAGAAAAAGGAGGTCATTGTCCCACTGTACTCATCCCTCATTAGACCCATTATAGAATACAATGCCCCGTTTGGTATGTATCTCTCAAGGCATCTGCAACAACTGGAAAGGCCACAGAAATACCTCACTAAAAGAATCACAGGCCTAAAGCAGAAGCCCTACGCTGACCACCTTAAAAAACTCCAGCTATACTCTGTCACATATCGTCTACTCAGAGGCGATCTTTGCTTAACATACAAGGCCATGTCAAACCCAGAGCTGTTGGACATGCTACACTTAAAGAAATCCCAATCCCTCAGAGCCACACGCTCCAGGGATCTAAACCTTGTCATCACAATAAACAAAACATGCTGGAGGGATAGGTTCCTGACCCAGAGACTCCCCAGACTCTGGAATAGATTGCCCATACATGTCAAGCAGAGTGCCTCTTTGGTCCTCTTCAAAAGGAACCTTGACGATTGGATGGAAGAAAGGAAATTCACCCCGGGGATCACGTCAGTCGCCCTGCTAGACAGGGGTCCAGGGAAGTAAATAGTGTGGGAAGAAATAGCCAGGGAATTGTTATGGCTAGGCTTTTATAGGCCCTAGGGCTGATAGCCTAGTACCAGCCTATGAACCTATGAACCTATGAACCTATCCAAAACAGAAACCAATAAATTGACCTCCTGCTATAATCAGATAGCCAAATTTGTCAACAACAGCTCCTTTAGAACTCATCACTGCCAAAATCTAAAACAATTGGGTTGGCATGAACTACCTACTAACCTATAACCAGCTGATTATCACACACAAGCTACTCTATCATCCAAACACAACACCTTCATTAAGTAACATAATCCAACAGCACTCCTGTCCTAGGCAACTCCGCTCCACTAATAAATTACTGTTAGCAGTTACCAGATCTCACAATCATGCTGATGACTCCCTATATTCTTCATATATAGCCAAACTCTGGAATTCTCTGCCTACATCTTTAACCCTAGAAGCATCCCTCTCTAAATTTAAAATAACTCTCAAATCTTACCTAAGCATAAAATGGCTATGTCCCTGTTCCTCACCAGACTAATTCTTGTACCTCATCTATAATATTGTAAGTCGCATGTTTTAAACTCATAAAATTTGTATATCACAACTGAAGAAAGATGGCTTATCTGTGTTATTCTGCACTGTATATTGTTATTTAGACTTGTTATCAACTGTACCTCACTGATGCTTAATTCCTTTATGTGTGCCCAATGAGCCTAGTTTAAATATGCATCCTGAATTATCTGCTTGTCTTTTAACTTGCCTCATTGGAGCTTTTCGCCTCGGGTCTCCACTGAAAATGGACATATATCCAGTTGGACTATCCCGGTCAACAAATGTAAAATAAATAAATAAATAAAATGACACCAATGCAGATTTCTTTAAATGAAAAGTGTTTCTTTCTTTCTTCACAATAGATTTATGTTCATGTCATCTTCTCTTACAATGTAGAAATGTAATTTGAGCAAATGGCTAGGAAACCTCAAATTCACCCCAGTTTTGTACTCATTTCCTTCATGGATAGGAGCAAGAAATAAATTGTGCTGCCTACCTGTGGACTGTTCATGACTGCGGTGATGGTGCTGCGGTAGCATTGTCACCTCACAGTAAGACATTGTCCTGTTCGATTCTCAGATAGAATGTCTTCTATGTGGAGACATGCGTGAATGGGCGTACCTTCATTGAAGGCATGTAAAAATCTACTGCCAATCATTAGCGGATCGGAGTTCTGCTGTGGCGACCTCTAACCAGGAAAAGCCAAAAGACACAACAACAACCTGTGGACTATTCATATGCAAAATATAACAGCTAACAACTACAATTAGAATGCAAGGCTAAGCTTCTTAAGATCCTCAAAGATTAATTGCCTTGGAAGTACCTATGCTAGCCCACCAAGGAGATTCATCTAGTTTTATCCATATAGTAATGCAAGCTATCCTCAAAGGAGTTTGGGGGATGAGTCACAGTACACATGACAGTGCATGCGCACAGACCCAGGGTCTCCCCTTGACTATCGACACCTGTGGTACAGCTCTAGCTGTATGTGCAAACAGGTACTGCAGACAGTCTGGCTTCCCTTCAGGTTCTGTTGTACTACTTCGTCTCACATACAAGAGAGATTTGATATGGTGCAATATTTGTACAAAGGCAAAAGAGAGATTTGATATGGTGTAATATTTATACAAAGGTAAAAGAGAGATTTGATATGGTGCAATATTTATACAAAGGCAAAAGCCAGATTACTCAATATAAAGAAGGCAGCCCCAAAGATATTTGTAGAGAAACCAGGCA
The DNA here is from genome assembly GCF_019279795.1 of Protopterus annectens. Classification (NCBI taxonomy): domain Eukaryota; kingdom Metazoa; phylum Chordata; order Ceratodontiformes; family Protopteridae; genus Protopterus; species Protopterus annectens. The sequence continues at coordinate 60,161,549 of NC_056741.1, read as the reverse complement.
AAGGCATCAAGATATGGAAAATTTCACAATAAAAAAATAATATCCCAAAGAGGGACTGTACAAAAGAAGATCAGTAAAGCAGAAGTTAAAAAAATAGAAGCTGAGGTTATGAAGTGCCTGCAAAGTAAAGGGTTTAGTATAGAAGGTCTAACACAGGTTACATTACAGTATGATGGACCGAGTCCCCAAAGTAAGGAGAAATAGGAAGATCAGGAGACATTTGAAAAAGAAATATGACATGGGAAAGAAAAATAGATTTAATATGGTGTAACATTTATGCAAAGGAGAAAGCAAAACTAATAAATACAAAAAGAACAGCACAAAAGATATTTGAAAAGAAATACAGACAAAGGAATCCAGACATGGAAAACTTTACAATACAAAAAATAAGAAGACAAAGAGGAAAAGTAGAAAAGGAGATTAGCAATGGAGAAGTTAAAGAAATAGAAACTGAGGTTATGGAGTACCTGCAAAGTGAAGGATTCAGTGTAGAAAATCTAATTCAAAAAGCACAACAGCAGGATAGAGCAATGGACATCCAAATTAAGGGGAAACCGGTGAAATGGAAAGCAATTGGTCAGATGCCATATGAAGATATTTGGGAGCCTTCCACAGGAAACCAGTATAAATGTTCACTTGAAGCTGGACAGCAGGGGAAGGAACAGGAATCTGTGGAAACTCTGACGCAGGCAATGTTGAGGAGTGATAGGACAGTGAGATCCCATATGACAGACCAACGGATGGCACAGGATGAAACTGAAGAGAATGTGCCACAGGAAGATGCTACAGAACTTTCTACAGAATGCCTCCCGGAAACGGAAAACAAAAATGTGCCCTCAATTTAGAAGGAAATGAGTTAAGAGAAGAGTTACTTGATTTAATAGAGATGGACAGACATATTAAGATCAATGAAAGAAATAAGACTGCAAAAGATCAATAAAACCCAAAAAGCCAGAAGTTTGATAAAACAAATGAACACAGTAATTAGGACTGTCCATAGAGATCCATATGATATAACAGAAATAAACAGGATATATCACTGTGCAGCTAAACTAATAACTGATAAAAACTCAAAGAAACAAAAAACAAACTTCAAAAAGAACAAAAAAGCAAGGAGGCTAGATCCAATCCACAACAATTTATTCACAAATTAAAGTTTTTCTTCTTTTTAATAACTGATAAAGTTCTGCCACAAGGTCACAGGGTAGTGAGAGAAAGGAAGGGGGGAAATCGAATACCATTATGGATGCATCGAACAGAGAAAACTATACACTTAAGACAAGAAGTGTCACTGCTAGAGGAATATAGAAGAGGGAACAGATCAACAAAAATACTAAGAAAGATAGACATGATAAAAGTAAAGCGCAGTATTAGAACAGACCAGGATCTATCATGCACTATCGCAAATAAATCTCAGCACAGGCAGAAAAATGTAGAAGATACACAGATAAATATAAAGGAAAAGTACAAAATAAACAATTTATTGATGACCCCAAAAAGTTTTATACAGAGTTGGGAAACAAGATAAAAGGAATTGAAAGACTGCCAAAAAAAGAAAAAATAGATAAATTTTAGAGTAGTATTTATGAAAATCATGTGGAACATAACAAAGATGCGAAATAGATAGAAGTTAAAGAAAGAATAAGAAGTTTAAAGGTACAGGATATGAAATGGGGTGAAGTAACAGCCAGAGAGATTGAAACAACATTAAGAAAAGCCTCTAATTGGAAAACCTCAGGCCCAGATGCAGTACTTAACTTCTGGTTAAAAGGATTAACATCTTTGTACAAATTTTAGTCATGAGTAAGAACTATTTATATGTGGACCCCAAACAGGCACCAACTTGGCTAACAACAGGAAAAGCAATGCTCCTACTTAAGAGCGAACCTGCAAGCTACTCTAAAAATTATAGCCCAATATCTTGTCTTCTGACAACATATAAACTATATACTGGAACTGATGCCGACAGAGTTTATAGTCATTTAGAAGAAAACTTAATTATGGCAATAGAACAAAAGGGCAATAAAAGAAAGTCATATGGAACAAAGGATCATTTGTTGTTAAATAAAGTCATAGTGGAGAACTGTAAAAAGGGGAAGAGTCTAAGTATGGCATGGACTGACTACAAAAAAAAACATTTGCTAGTATCCCACATTTATGGATAAAATAGTGCTTAAAAATGTATGATACCCTGCACTGATCGACTACATTACAGTGACAATGAAAAAGTGTCAGACCACTTTGCAATTAAGCCATGATAAAGGACAAATTATTATCCCAGGGATAACAATTCAAAGGGGGACATTCCAGGGTGGCTCTCTGTCACCGCTGCTATTCTGGCTTGCCTTTAACCCATTATTAAGCTGTCTACTTAACAGCTTAGGCCATGGCTATAATTTGGATCCTAGAAAACAACAAAGTTTAAAGACTTCTCATCTTCTCTTTGTCGATGATTTAAAACTGTATAGCTCATCAGATGAGGAACTGAAAGCACAACTGCAAGTAGTCAAAACTTTTTCTTATGATATAAGAATGTCATTTGGTCTTGATAAATGTGCAAAAGCTACCTTTAAAGCAGGAAAACTGCAGCACCAAGAAAACATAAGTTTGGTACATGAATGTGATATAAAAGAACTTGAGCAAGAGGGAGTGCATAAATATTTGGGACTGATGAAGGATCAACAATAAAACATGAGCAAATGCAAATAAAACATAGTAAGGAATGCTTTAGAAGACTTAAATTAATTCTGAAAACAACATTGATATCTAGGAACAAAATTCAAGCTATAAACCAGTTTGCTATTCCTGTCCTAACTTACAGTTTTGGAGTGACTGACTGGCCCCAAAATGTGTTGTCTAGACTAGACAGGAAAACAAGAAGGATGCTTTATGCTCACCAAATGATTTATAAAAATCAGTGCATTTCAAGATTATATATTCCCTGTTCTGAAGGAGGAATGGGCCTCCTTGAAACTGATTACATGTATAGCTCTGTAATCTTGGGATTCCACACATATCTGCTGACCTCACAAGACCCTAACGTAGTCAATGTTTTGAAACATGAGGAGTATAAATCTAACATGACTTCTCTGCTTAATCTAGCAGAAGCATGTTGGCATCAAGCAGGAATGGAAATCAAACCAAAACTAGATAAAAATCAGGTATCAACTGAATGTGCCAAAAAACAAAAGAAAGAATATAAGATGAAGGACCAGATGAGAAGGCAAGAAATGTGAAAAATGCATAATTATTGCTGCAAGTATAGAAAACTTCTGAAAGAACCTCATGTTGATCAGGATCGAATGCAGGAATGGTTAACAAGAGGCAAATTCAAACCAAGAGATGAAAGGTTAATACTGGTGGCCCAAGACAGTGGGCTAGATACATACTGGTTTACAAAGTCCTTTGAACATGTGGAAGAAACAGACAAATGTAGGTTTTGTAAAACACAATTGGAAACAGTTGCACACCTCATTGCTGGTTGTGACATACTAATGGCAGAAGGACTGCGTACTGAAAGGCATAACAATGTGGCAAGACTGTTGTACTGGGGATTGTGCAAACATTATGTATTGAAGTGACTGAGAAACACTGGAAATATGAGTCACAAAGCATCATAGAAAATGATGAAGTCTACATGACATGGGATCATCCATTGCAAACAGTTCAAAAGATAGATGCTAGAAAACAGGATATAGTGGTCCATGAAAAGAAGACAAAAGTAGCATTGAGCATTGAAATCGCCACACCCAGTGACTACAGTGTCTTGCATACAGACAGATACAAAGTCATAAAATATAAGGATCTGCAGACAGAAATGAGCACAATGTGGAATAAAGATACCCAGATAGTTCCAATAGTAATAGGAGCAGCAGGTCTTATAAACAAGAATCTACAATCATATTTAGATATGTTATCAATACCTGTACGAATTGCAGGAGTCATTACTGGGCACATTGTGGGTGCTGTGAAGAACACTTTAAGCTGACATCAAAGACTGAAACAATACTAATTTCATGAACTTTAACCGTAGTTTGACATAGGAATGGGGTCCATTCCCGTCATGGCATTAGAAACCCAAAACATTTGGAAAAATTAAAAGAGTGGAGCTGGTGCTTCACAGCCATACCCACGTATCCCATTCCCTTTAATGGTATTCGCCAATTAGTCAGACTTGTACTTTGCCAATATACAGCACTGGCTTTAGTTGGTGTAGTGAACTCAACTCTCCTTTTGGAAAGGGCCATAAGACTCCAATGGTTCCTATTAGTTTACATTGAATGGAGACTAGCAGAGCCCATCTTGTGGACTCAGGCATGGATAAATGGCTCACTGTGGTATGTTACTCCACACCCCAGTCATTCCAGAATCCAGCCCTACATGTTCCTGAGGGAACACAACATTTGGATGCGGATGTGCATGATTGTATTACAGTAAAGCTACAAGTTATCGTTAATAAAGTCACAAACCATGGCTTCAAAATAGCCTCAAAATGTAAAGTTACCTTTTCTAACATGCTAACCCTCTACTTTTCACACCTACATTAAATGCAGATGTTTTGCAGTGCTAGATATACTTATACGAACATGTACACTGCATCTTTCTACTTTGAAGCATGTGCGATCACTGGTTTTGATTTCTAATTTTGCCTGTTGTGGCTTGCCTTACTGCACTTTGGTGGATAGTGCAAGCCAGCAGTGCACTTTCAGGGTTTCTTCCCTTTTTTCCATTGTAGTGTGACTGTGGTGTTGGTCTATATAAGTTAGGGGGGAGTGGGGAGTGGGGAGTCACAGCCTATACCACTAGAGGTGCGCTTTTTGGAAATGAATATTCAGAGAAGATTCCACTGACTTGCTTGAACATAGGAAACATTCACACACACACACACACACACACACACACACACACACACACACATATATATATATAGGTCCAGTTCCTTTTGTTAGTGGTGTTTTTATTGAAGTGTAACACATCAATTTTTTTTTTTTTTTTTTTTTTTTTTATCAATTCACATTGAATGAAGCATTCATATTAGAGTTGGTGGAAGATCATTAGATGAGGAGGAGTAGGCAAGCTCTCTCTTCACACTGTTGTGCGATCTTGGCATTATATATATATATATATATATATATATATATATATATATATATATATATAGAGAGAGAGAGAGAGAGAGAGATACCTTTTCGGAGCTGTGCAGGGGGCCTTGCCCCCTGTAAAAACACTGTTTTCTTCTTTTTGCCATTTTCAACCGTTTCTGCATACACTGCAGTTGATTAAATGATGTGAGTTTTGGCCAGTTAAGACCTGCATGATATCAACTTAAATGCATAAGTGTAGCTAAGTAACTTTTATCTGCACTTTTTAAAGTAATTTGTTTGTGTTGCATTGAGCAATATCTAGCTGGAAGTTGACTGTTTTTTCAGTAGTGCATGTGGTATTTTCAGTTAAGGCTTGTTAAAAGCCTGCATAGCCAGTGATAGGTGGGGATAGAAGTTTCCTTCATTGTTATTCAGTTTCTGTCTTATACAAGTGGTACAGTGAATTATCCTCTGTTTAAACTGTGAGCTTTGGCCGGTTAAGACCTGCATGATATCAATTGAACGCATAAGTGTAGCTAAGTAACTTTTATCTGCACTTTTTAAAGTAATTTGTTTGTGTTGCATTGAGCAATATCTAGCTAGAAGTTGACTGGTTTTTCAGTACGTCCCCACCCACCCTCCCTGTTTTTGTCTTTGTGTTAATCTTGGTGGCTTTGAAACTGCCCGCCCCTCTTGTAAATTTGCACTTGGATACTCCTCCTGGGCCCATCTCATTTTCTCACTCAAAAAAAAAAATGTATCTGCTTTTACTGTATTTGTGTTTCTTCCTACTTTATTTTGCTTTTGCATCATCTTAAAAGTACTCTATTGTATTTATTACTGCTTGGTGTAACTCACTCTAAGCTGTTTAGTTTAAGCACTTGGGCTTCAGACCAGTTGTTTTACATTAAGAAGGTTTGTGCTCTGCACTGTAGTGGCAGGACAGGTAGCTTACATCCTTCTAAGTTGGGAACTGCTGACTGAGGGCTCAGTGTTTGTTATTCTAAAAGTGTATTAATTCTGGTTTAAGCACTTGGGCTTCAGGCCAGTTATTTTACATTAAGAAGGTTTGTGGTCTGCACTCTTGTGGGAGGAGAGGCTGGACTCTGCCCTTCTGAGCTGGGAATTTCTGGTTAAATGCTTATAGTGCCTGCATATTTGAACTGTTTCTTACTGGAATTGGTACACCTTGTTTGCTGTAGCATAGACTAGATCCAGGCCTGCTGAATCTAGCTTTGTTTGTATGCTTGTTTGCTTGTTATTTCCCTGAAACGCTAATTCCACCTAAAACACGGCTTTTCAGTGCTTCTGTGGATCCCTAGTGACATCTGCATTGCTTACTGTACTTATTTCTTTGTTTCACTTGAAAGAAAGTTACTGTTTGTCATTTTTGCATTTAAGTTACCTGTAACACATTGTATTTAAGTTACCTGGCACTTGCTCACTAAAGCAATTATATAAGTCAGCACTAAAAAATTAAAAGCACTACACCCTCACAAACCCCCCCCCTTGAGTACCTTGTTTCCCATTGGCCCTTTTTTTTTCAATTATAAAGGAATTCCCAATACTATTCTAGCATGTCCAAAGGTCAGTTGTCAATCTCCTCTCCGGTCCAGCTGGTGAATCTGGGAATCTTGAGGCAATGTTACAACTGTCTCATGTACACAGACAACCATCTCCTCCTCCCAACAAATTCCAACACATGTGAGAGATGCAACCATATAGCTAAACTGGAGGCTAAGCTCTCTCAACTCAGTACTGGCGAAACCTGTCAGGAGGAGAAGGAAACCACACTCACTACAATTCCAGTCTCACATAGACCTACCACGACAGCAAACCAAACACATAAACACATAAAAACATACTCAGAGGCTCTAAATAAAAATCTGCCTAAGCAGCCGAGACCTCCAAAGCAGACACCCAAGCAACCGCTACCCCAAAACAAAACACGTGCAACACATAGCTCACAAAGCCAGTGTGCCGAACAGTCACAGCCCTTAAGGCTAAACAACACACCTGAGACACTTGTAATAGGTGACTCTATCGTCAGGCACACTGACGTCCCACTCACCAGGCTGAACAAGGAGAAGGTCACGGTGAGCTGCCTGTCAGGCGCTAGGATCCGCCACATAACACAAGCAATCAGGTCACTCCAAGGCAAGTACAAATATGACTCAGTCATTGTCCATGCTGGTGTGAATGACCTGAGACGTACCTCCCTGGACTACATGAAAAGAGACACAGAGGAGCTCTCTGAGCATGTGGCCCAGGCCGGTATGACCCTGACCTTGAGTAGCATCTTACCCTCACCAAGAATGATGCCACAATATGAAGACAAGATGATCAATTTCAACGATTGGCTTAAGTATTGGTGTCATTCAAAGGGGATCCAGTGCCTGTCAGCCTGGGATGACATGCTCGACAGGCCACGATGCTTCACTAGGGACGGCTTGCACCTGTCACCCCTGGGCTTTCGGATATTGGCAAAGGCTCTTGCTACCCCCATAGTGCCTTTTTTAGGCAAGGCTCAAAAGACAAACCCACCTCCATAGGTATCACAAGGGATAAGAAACTAAGAGTAATGCTACTCAACGCCAGAAGTCTAAACCTCAAGATGCATGCACTCAAAACTCTCCTTAGCATGGAGAACATCGATATCTGTGCAGTAACAAGTTCAAGGTCCCGAGAGCACCCCAGCACTACCAGGTTATACCTCATACCATGCTTTTCGGCCCCAAAACTTGGACCGAACCAGAAAAGGAGGGGGAGTATGAATATTCGTCAAAGATACCCACACCTCCAGGTTGGAGGCACAGCACAAAGCATCAGAGACTATCCATGTGCAACTAACAGTGGGTAAAACTGCCTTCCAGTTTATAGCCTGCTACAGACCACCCTCCCAATCCCAGGAACCCCACTCAGCCTTCCTGAGAACACTGGAAAATATGAAGGTCTCTCCAAACACCATTATACTGGGCGACTTCAACTACCCAAACATAGACTGGGAGCATTACTCTAGCTCCAACATCCTAGCTCAAAGGTTCCTAGAATTTATAAATTCAAATGCTATGGAACAACTTGTTACCACTCCCACAAGAGGGGAAAACATACTGGACCTGATCATCACCAACATGGGGACTCTATGCTCCAGACCAGAAGTGCATCCCTCACTGGCAAGATCAGACCATAAACTAATCTCACTGGATATTCACATCCTGACCGAACCAGAAAAGGAGGGGGAGTATCAATATTTGTCAAAGATACCCACACCTCCAGGTTGGAGGCACAGCACAAAGCATCAGAGACTATCCATGTGCAACTAACAGTGGGTAAAACTGCCTTCCAGTTTATAGCCGTCTACAGACCACCCTCCCAATCCCAGGAACCCCACTCAGCCTTCCTGAGAACACTGGAAAATATGAAGGTCTCTCCAAACACCATTATACTGGGCGACTTCAACTACCCAAACATAGACTGGGAGCATTACTCTAGCTCCAACACCCTAGCTCAAAGGTTCCTAGAATTTATAAATTCAAATGCTATGGAACAACTTGTTACCACTCCCACAAGAGGGGAAAACATACTGGACCTGATCATCACCAACATGGGGACTCTATGCTCCAGACCAGAAGTGCATCCCTCACTGGCAAGATCAGACCATAAACTAATCTCAGTGGATATTCACATCCTGACCCCACCCCCTGCCCAGAAAACCACAGTGAAAAACTTCTCTAAAGCAAATTTCACACTCCTCAAAACCGAGGTGGAATCCTTCAAAGCCCCCGGGCCTGTGGAAAATATGGCCCAGACCGCAGAATCCTTTATAAACGCATTCTATGAACACCTTCAGGAATGCATGGATCATGCAATCCCAAATAAAACCAAGACCCAATCCTCCAAAGGCAGACGTCCTGTCTGGTGGACCCCAGCCATAAACAAACTATACAGTAGAAGAAGGAAGCTACTACATGATAGAGCAAAATCCCAAAAAGGGAAGGCATCTCTGATCAGTGTTAGCAAAAATCTACAGGCACTCATAAAATTGTCTAAGACCAGCTTCGAGAGAAAAATTGCACAGGACACTAAGGATAATCACAAGGCTTTCTTTAGTTATGTTAGGAACCTTGGTGGGAATTCCCAGATATGCTCAGAATTAGTCCAAAATGGCAAAAAATACAAAGAACCCACAGACACTGTCAACATCCTAGCTGACAGGTTCAGGGCAAACCTCTCCCCCCCTCCCCACCAAAAGGGCAAATATCTATCCCAGCAGAGTGCTGCCCCCCTGACATCTCAGATGCTCAGGTAAGAGCCGCCCTCTCCAAAGCAAAAAATACAGCATCAATGGGACCAGACGGTGTCCCGGGCTGCATCCTACATGAACTCCAAGAAGAGCTAAACCCAAACATAATACTACTGTTCAATCTCAGCCTTACCACAGGATATGTACCTAAAGAGTGGCGTACAGAAACAGTGGTCCCTCTCCACAAAGGTGGTGCCTCAACGGATCCTGGAAACTATCGTCCCATAAGCCTGACTAGCTTGGTCTGCAAAGCTATGGAAAAGATCATCATGGACCTCATAAATAAAGATATTGGAGAACTACAGACACTGGATCCTACCCAGTTCGGCTTTGTTAAGGGCAGATCCTGCCTCTTAAACCTGGTTGATTTCTTTGAAACAGTCACCAAGGCCATTGACGAGGGGAAGGTGGTCCACACAGCCTACCTGGACCTCACAAAAGCCTTCGATACAATACCCCACTCGGGCATTATAGATAGGCTCACCAGCTTAAATATAAACCCATATGTCACTAGATGGGTTGCAAACTGGCTCAAGGACAGAACCCACATCATTAGAATTGCTGGAGCCATGTCAGACTCCAAACCAGTTACAGGTGGCATCCCACAAGGCTCAGTCCTGGGACCTCTCCTGTTCGGTATATATTTCTCGGAGGTACAGGCCAACACGGAAGGACTGTGGCTGACCAAGTTCACAGATGACTGCAAACTGGGCGCTATAATCAACTCTCCAGCCAACACAAGCATCCTCCAAAAGGGCCTCATAGAAACAGACAACTGGTGCCAGAGCCATGGCCTCAAGCTAAATGCCAAAAAGTGTATAGTCACCCCCTTTGGCAAAAACAAAGTGCCCACAAATTACCATATAGGTGGTAATCCATTAAGTACAGAAGAAGTAATTAGGGACCTGGGGACCCAAGTTGATAGCAATCTCTCATTTGACAACCACATGGCCAAAGTGGTTAGAAAAACATTTTATATAGCCCACCTAATCATGAAGGGATTCACATCTAGATAGGGGAGGTCATCAGGCCTCTTTACTCATCCCTCATCAGGCCCATAATTGAGTACAATGCCCCTTTTGGGATGTACCTTACCAGACACCTGCAGCAACTGGAAAGACCCCAAAAGTACCTCACAAAGAGGATCAAAGGGCTCAAACAGATGCCATATGCTGCCCGGTTAAAGAAACTCCAGCTCTACTCAGTGGCATACCGCCTGCTCAGAGGCGATCTGTGCCTGACGTATAAAGCCATGTCCAACCCGGAATTAATGGACATGCTGCACCTCAGAAAATCCAAATCCCATCGAGCTGCGCGCTCGAGAGACTTGAACCTCAGCACTGAAATAAATAGGACATGCTGGAGGGACAGATTCATAACCCAGAGGCTCCCTTCACTCTGGAATAAAATCCCAGTCCAGGTTAGGCAGAGTCCCTCATTGACTCTCTTCAAGAGGAATCTTGATGAGTGGATGGGGGATCGTAGGTTTACCCCGGATATCACTTCTGTGTCACTGTTAGACAGAGGCACAGTATACTAACCTCGAAAAAGGGCATAGCAATATAAATTTAAAATGGGTGGCGAAAGCCAAACACACTCTGGCTAGGCTTATAAATGCCCTAGGGCAGATAGCCTAGTATGAACCTATGAACCTATGAACCTATGAACCTATGAGCCTATGAACCTATGATTGAGGCAGACATTAAAAACAATCCCAAAGCCTTCTATAGTTATATCAAGAACCTCCACGACAATACCCAGATTTGCTCTGAGTTACTGCACAATAGTACCTCCTATACTGAGCCAACAGATATTGCCAACATACTGGCCGACAGATTCAGTGCCAACTTTACCCCTCTCTTCCCCCCTAAAGGACCAATCACAATACTGAAAGAATGCCAGGCACCCAGTATTACTGCAGCACAGGTTAAATTGGCATTGTCCAAGCCCAAGAATACACCTTCCAAGGGACCTGATAATATTCCTGGCTGTGTTCTACATGAACTACAAAGCAAACTGGCACCGCATCTGTGTGCCCAGTTGAGTCACAGCCTCACCTCAGGCTTTGTCCCTACTGAATGGCATACTGCTACAGTCATCTCTCTCCATAAAGTGGGTGCAACTACAAACCCTGGGAATTATTGCCCCATTAGCCTAACGAGTCTGATATGTAAAGCTATGGAGCGCGTCATCATGGACCTGATTAACAAAGATATAGGAAATCTCCAAACTCTAGACCACACACAATTTGGCTTTGTGAAAGGGAGATCATGCCTGCTCAAATTGGTTGACTTCTTTGAGTCAGTCACTAGAGCTGTGAATGAAGCCTTTGATACCATTCCTCACTCGGGAATTATTGATAAACTCATCCAACTAGGCATCAACCCCTATATCACTAGGTGGGTTGCAAACTGGCTCACAGATAAAACACACAGTGTGAAAGTAGTAGACTCCAAATCAGACTGACAACCAGTTATGAGTGGAGTCCCACAGGGATCTGTCCTGGGTCCTCTCCTGTTCAGCATCTACTTCTCAGAAATCCAGGCCAACACGAAGGGATTTCGACTGTCCAGGTTTGCAGACAACTGCAAGCTGGGAGCCATTATTAACTCCCCAAGTGATACAGGCATCCTACAGAAAGGTCTCACTGAGACCAATGACTGGTATCGAATCCATGGCCTTAAGCTTAATGCCAAAAAATGTGTCATCATCCCCTTTGGTAAAAACTCAGTTCCCACTGACTACCACATCGATGGGAGTCAACTGAACACTGAAGGTGTTATAAGAGATCTGGGGATGCAGGTTGACAGCAACCTCTCCTTCGACCACCACATTGTTACTGTGGTCAGAAAGTTCTTCTGTGTGGCACATCTCATTACCAAGGGTTTTGCATGCAGGAAGAAAGAGGTCATCATTTATCTCTACTCTTCCCTCATTAGGTCAATCATCGAGTACAATGCCCCATTTGGTATGTACCTTACTAGATACATGCAACAGCTGGAGAGGCCACAAAAGTACCTCACAAAGAGGGTCCTAGGCATTAAACATGTCCTACATGGACAGACTCAAATGAATCCAGCTATTCTCTGTATCATATCGCCTACTTAGAGGCGATCTCTGCTTGATTTACAAAGCCATGTCTGACCAGCTCTGTTAGAAATGCTACATCTAAAGAAATTCCTATCCCTCCACACCACACACTCCAGAGACCTCAACCTCATTACCACAATCAACAGAACATACTAGAAGGGCAAGTTCCTCACCCAGAGACTGCCCATGCTCTGGGACAGACATCCCATACATGTCAAGCAGAGCACCTTGCTGGCCCTCTTCAAGAGAAATCTTGATGAGTGGATGGGTAACAGAGAGTTCACCCCAGGGATCAGTCCGGTGGCTCTACTTGATAGAGGCACTGGGAACTAACGTCAGGTAACACAATGCCAGGGCACTTCTATGGGCTAGGCTTGTAAAGACTCCAGGGCCATTAGCCTAGTACACACCTATGAACCTATGATTCAGTTTTGTTTTTGAGAGTCGATGGTCTGGGCATTCTATTGTTTATAATACACACACAGAGACACATATAGATACATGTTATACATATGTATGCATATATATATTTTGGCATTTTGCAATGGGTGAGGTTGTATAAAATACTTGACTATATACAACTCAGATATCTGTATTATCAACTATGTATGCTTGTCATTTAAAGGTGAAGAGAAATTTCACACCATTCTTCAAATACTTGTCTGACTGTTATGGATTTTAAATAACAATACAGAAATGTATTTATTTCAGACAGCATTATTTTGCACATAGCAGTAGGCAGCTTGTCATCCTTTTTTGAAAGAAAACTATTTTCTAGACAGAAGAGAGACAGAAGACACAGAGATGATACACTCTAATTTGGAAGAGTTGGTAGAGGGTTTAGGAGGGTGAGTCTAGCTACCTTTCTTGGTGCAGATGGGAAGAGTAGTGTACCATGACATGAGGACATCCAACACTTAGCTATGTCATCACCTCAAGAAGTTGTTGTGTCTTTCGGCTTTTCCCAGTTAGGGGTTGCCACAGCGGAACTCCGGTCCGCTAATGATTGGTAGTTGATTTTTACGTGCTGAGTTACCAGCCCTGACGCACAACCTTCAATGAAGGTACGCCCATTCACGCATGTCTCCACACAGAAGACGCTCTAGCTGAGAATCGAACCGGACAGCATCTTACTGTGAGGTGATAACACTACCGCAGCACCACCACCGCGGTTTTGTCATCACCTCAAGAAGAACGATCATAATAAATGCAGCAGCAGTCTAATGAGGAAGGCTGAGGAGTCACGGAGCTCGGCTTTGACATGCGTGTCAGATAAAATGTGGGCAAATGATTACACTGCTACCCAAGAATATAGTTACAAGGCATTTCTGGTTCATAATCTCAAAGATAGTCACTAACTATGGGCAATGCAGTAGGCTCAGGCATCAAACAATATTCTAACAGGAGCAGAAGAAAAGACATGGATGGCTTCTGCCATTTTGGAAGTACTCCTCAAACAGGTGACAGGAAAAAGGGAGATTTCTTGCCAGGGAGGAGAGTATGAGGAAACAGCAGTAATTTAACATAGAAGGAGGACAGGACAGCTGATGTTCATCTGCAGTGAGCCCAGAATTAAGTACAGAGATACTGAGGGGAAAGAGCATGTGGTCAGTAAAGAAAGGGCATGGTTGGGCAGAGATGTCCAGCAAAGGCCAAGGAAAGCATAAAAGGGTCTGGACATAGAGCAAAAATAGGGCTAAAAATACAACTTGGTTAAAAAAACTCTTGAGAAGACAATTTATGAATTTAAACAGATTAATTACATGTAAGGAGTCATAAAACAAATGGCATACTTAAAAAAGTGTCCTATTCTGATATATCTTGGAACATCAATAGTAATTTAAAGGAAGCTAAATTAAGTGCTTTCTGACAAAGTAATGTCAACATTTATTGACATTGCTTCTTTGTGACAAATTTACCCAACAGTGCAAGTCAGCAAAGGAGTTCTGACACAAACTACGGTCTTTATCAATTTATTATAACATTATTAACTCCAGGTTTTAGGAAAAATTATATTAAGTATGAGTACACACAGCCACTTAATGTCAAGTCAAACATCTGGTTTTGATAGATTTCTCTGAGAAAGAAAAATAGTTACAGAATGAACCTAGGAACTACATAACTACATTCATAGATAGATCCATCTAGATAAACAAATGTGTGTGTGTGTGTGTGTGTGTGTGTGTGTGTGTGTGTGTGTGTGTGTGTGTGTGTGTGTGTGTGTGTGTGAGCGTGCACGCGTGTGTGTTTGTGTGTGTGCGTGTGTGCATGTGTGCGTCTCCATCTGGTAGAAATGCAGTCTAATTCTACCCGATATTAAAAACATGCTGTAATAATACAGGAAAATGTCCATTTAAATAACTTTTCAGACACCAGAATTTGTTACAGTTTTCTTCATTTCATGTAGTAGGAGTCACTGAAGAAGCTAAAATGTGGGAACAAATTGTTTCTTGGGGATATTTTCTGTCATAGTTGCTTCCTTAAATAGAAGTTTCTGAACACTTTTCCAGTCTTAATTTTTAATGTTCAAAGTAGAAAAATTCATTTAGAAAAATGTATGCCTGCTACGCAAAAACACAGACGGCATATGCATTCAAAGGAGATAACACAAACAGCTAGGTTTTACATAACAGGCAGTTTCTCAACTCAATAATATTCTGCAAGAAATGATTGTACTAGAAGAAAGAACATGAAAAGAGCATCTGCTTCGCTGTCCAGGAGAGAGTTGTTGAAACAAAGAGTTGCACAGAGCATGGAAAACATATCTAAACATGAAAGAATAGGCTTGTTTCAGATGCAAGAAAGGAAACTTGACTTCAGAAATCTAACAAATATTCATAGTTTTGCAGTGTTGCTTTATAGCTCTATTTTTTCTCATTTGCAGAATGTAGTCAGTTCATGACATAAAATATATTTTATAAACTGCTGTTTGGGAACATATCACAATGAATAACAGAAGATAGATTACAAAAAAAAAAAGTCCAATTTAAAAAAAATCACTGTCAAATCAACTGCAGTGGTAGGTGCAAAGTCACTCCAAGTGTCACGAGTGATGACAATCAAGTCATTCTAGAATATTATTCTCTACAGGAGATTGTGGACCATTTGGTTGAGTTGTGATGTCTAAATTCTATGGACCAAACTGAAGGCTAAATATATTACTTGCATAGGATTGCTATTTATGCAAGACTTTCATGATTCTCTGTGGATTTTCTCCTGTTCTCATTGCTTGGCAGATGCATTTTTTTGTTGTTGTTGTTATTAAACACATTTATTGGCAACAGACTTTTCCAGTATAACAGGAATCAAACATTTTCAAACATATCAATGCAAATATTCTCAAAAAGAAAACCAAAGAAAGTCCAAAACACAGTTAATCTGGAACACAGCAATAAAATCTTATGATGATGATGATGATAAAATATTTAACCGACATCTAGTTGTCACGCAACTGAAGAAATATTATAATGTCTGGAGTAGGAAGAGGTACAGGGCAGCCCCCTGTAAAAATAAATGCACAAGGCTCTATCTTTGGTCTCCTTCCTCTTTAACATTCTCACCAACACCCTCCACACATCCACAGAACCAGAGACAGGCCTCCTTAATACAATACTCAAATTATTCCACACTCATATGTACAGCTGACAACCTGGCACATCTCCACAAAAAAAATAAATAAATAAATAAATACTCAGGAAGCTTTAACAGCCACTGAAGCATAGCTTTATAACTCACAATTCCTGTTCAAACCAAGAAAAAACAAAGTACTTATTTTTCCCCAAATCTCATTCTCACATGAAAAAAAAAATAAAATCTTCTCTCTTAATAATACCTCCAGTGAAGTCATTTTTCATAACAAATTATTAGGTATGATAGTGGATGGTAATCTTAAATTTGAGCGGCATATAGAAAATTACATAAAAAAATCCCTAAAAACTAGGGCTGATTTACAGAGCCGAAAACTTTCTCACGAATGTAATTAAAGCTACACTTGCTACTACTAACCTCCTCCCCTCACTATCGTATAGCACTCCCAACGTTACTAACCTCCTGCATCACAAAAATCAAAGCGTTAACAGTGCTATAATAAGGTCGCTACATTGTTAGCAAACAGAACCCACCACTGTATAGCTCGAAAAAGCCTTAAATTGGTTAGCACTACCTCATGAACTAATGTATGCACAGCTTGTTACCACCTATAAAATGATCTACCATGCAGCTGCTTGTCCAGCACTAAACACCATTCTACACAACTATATTCCCATTTGGTCACTATGATCCTGTGACCAAAAACTCCTGCCTGGTCACGGACCTATCAAATCTGCAGGGCATGGTCTGTAGGCATACCATGTTCTAAGGCATGGAACTATTTACCTACACCCATCAGGTCAATAACCTCCTTCCAGTCCTTTAAAACCATTCTGAAAGACTTCCTAGCAAAAAGATGTCTCTGTTCTTGCTCAGCCCCAGGATAAACGATATTCCTAAATATGAACAAGTACCTGTTTGTACCTTATAACCCCTTATTCCCCCTTCTTCACCCACTCCCTTACTTCAATTTCTCTCCTCTTAGTCTAAATATGCCAAAACCATGTTTTTTCTCTCACTTTATGTTGCAATTCCTGTTTATATTATACTAACTTACCTTTAATTTCTCTAAAAACTGGTTCAAATTTCTATAAATATTAAATCTTTGTCAAATAATTTGTATGTATTCTTAACCGACACCTTCATATTATGCCTAAATTGGTATAATTTTTTACACTGTACATGTTTTACATTATTTCTGAAGATTGTAAAATTGTTGTTCTTAAAATATGTTTTATAATACTTTGGAGCTTTTCTCCCCAGGTATCCACTAAAAATGGGCACCTACTCAGTTGGACCTTCCCAGTAATTAAATGTCAATAAATAAATTGATTTTTTTAAGGTAGGTTTTAAGGGAAGCATGTTTTCGATGCGTTTTGATTAGGCTTTTTTTTTAAATAATCATGCATCGATCGTCCGTAACAGAATGAAGTATATCACTAATGCCAAGCACAAATATGCAACAATGTTTGAGATGGAACTTAGAAAAGCAATTTGATGGAATGGGACTTCAACACAAATATAAAATGCCAATCATTTGAAATGTCAGGACCTGCTTTTATATATATATATATATATATATATATATATATATATATATATATATATATATATATATATATATATATATATATATATATACCAAGTTCAAGATGGCCACATCCTGGAATATTCCCTTTTTTCCAAACTGTGGTGCTTTCAGAGTTGGTATATACAAGTTGAGGGGGTTGGAGGTGTTACCTCCACAAGAGGGGCTGCGGAGAGGCTTGCATCCCCTGCAGAACAGAAGCTTAAATAAGAATAATGACATTGAGATTTGCTCTTCTCTCAGGTTTACGGTCTTTTGTTGTTTTGTTTTTTTGGCTTGTCAGCACTTGGCATTTCAAGTGCCAACATTTCAATAGGGAGCACTAAAAGGATACTACTTTTGTGGGTAGGGGCTACATAAGTCAGGTCCCTATGCAGAAAACAGTTCCTGTACGTCCTGTGCAATATGCTGAGCTCTGGTATCAATCTGTCGCAGGGAAAAGTACTTTTTCTCAGACATGGTGAATTCAGTTCATAGTTGTGACTCAGCAAATTGTAAAAGTATCATCGAAAAACTATACTGCTTCTGGTTGAAGCCGGCAAAGTGTGTGTATGCTAGCAAATCAGTGTGAAGAAACTAATGGAGGAAGGAGTATATAATTCAGCAGTGAATTTGCTCTGCCATATTCACCCTCCTTTGCAATGATAATTTTTTTAAATGACTACTGTCTCAATATGGCCAGTTGTACCTTATGGCCAGAATGTTATCACTGTGGTGGTGTGGAAAAACTTTTTTGTGAAGGAGCTCGAAAAAGGACAGCAGTGATTTTCATAAGCATATATAGTAATGTGAATTGTTTCATAAGCATATATAGTAATGTGAATTGTTTCATAAGCATATATAGTAATGTGAATTGTTTCATAAGCATATATAGTAATGTGAATTGTTTCATAAGCATATATATCAATGTGAATTGTTTCATAAGCATATATAGTAATGTGAATTGTTTCATAAGCATATATAGTAATGTGAATTGTTTCATAAGCATATATAGTAATGTGAATTGTTTCATAAGCATATATAGTAATGTGAATTGTTTCATAAGCATATATAGTAATGTGAATTATTTCATAAGCATATATATCAATGTGAATTGTTTCATAAGCATATATAGTAATGTGAATTGTTTCATAAGCATATATAGTAATGTGAATTGTTTCATAAGCATATATAGTAATGTGAATTGCACTAAAAGACAGAATCAGAATTGTTAGGTTACAGGCAACCTCCCAAAACTATAAAAAAAAAACTTTTTAAAATTATATCTTAATATTTTCTGTATTTCTACTTCTCATGTTTCAGTTTAAGTTGTTATTTAGTGGGTTTCATAGGTAGGTTCATAGGTAGGTACTAGGCTATCGGCCCTAGGGCCCATACAGGCCTAGCCAAAAAATGTACCCTGGCTTTCGCCACCCAAGAAAATTATTTTCCTGTGCCCCTCATTTTAACATGATTTTATTTTGCACTCAGATTGTCTGCTTCTCTGAACTAATTTTATGGGAACAAAGAATAATACATTGTGGTATAGCATCTTCATTAAGTTACAGTGACAGAATTGTGATTTTTTTTATTTACATTCTATGGAAAAAGCATCAATCTGTATATTGCATTTTTGAAGTTGGTTCTTACAAAACATATTAATGTACACTGAATATTATAGATTGAAGTAACATCTTCTTTAGTACTTTGGTCAGATTCAGAGTTGTAGTTTAAAGCCACATTTTCCACCTGATGTGAGAAGCATGTCTCTCATTGTCTTTGCTCAAAAATGCTGGACAAAGCCAAAACCAGTAGAGAAATAAAGGCTCAGAATCAAAGACAATTCTTAAATACTGTTCTAATTCACTTAAAAGGTTAATAGAACAAGATATAAAGCATCAACCTGCATTTTCTAAACAACTGGAAGCTTGAAACTCTAATGCCTGGCATTAATGACTTGTCATAATTCTCAGTAAATACCATAAAATTAAAACTGTTGTGAGGGACAGGACAAATGTATAAGGCAATATCAGGAACAGTTGAGAGGTTTGAAATTTGAGGATTGATAACACATGCATAAAAAGACCGAATGTTGTCAGTGCCTAGTTTTAAAATGTTTTTTGACTCTACAGCTAAAATTAATAACCTGGCTAATTACTTTGCTTTTTCCATGCACTTATAAAAATCTAAGATGTGCCTACCCCCCTCCCTTATCCAAACTGCCTAAGTGTTGACTCAGAATACAAGAAGGAAAATACCCTGAGATTTATCAAAAAAAAAAGTGATGTGTAAAGAAACTGGTGAAATGGCTTCAGGCAGAAGACAGCAATAATAATTCTCAAAGCATGTTTTAGGCTCAGTGCTTTTGGGAATGAATTAAGGAAAGAAAAAGCTTGTTGTCATAAGAAACGCTTGATATTTGGATACAGTTGTCCTTTAAAGTACAGAGACTAAATTCAACATGGCAAGCATAGTACTTATGTTCTTCCAGGACACAATGTAGAACTGGCCAGCTGCAGGTTACCATGGTTACAAGTATCCTATTAGTGAACATCATTGGGTGTAGTTCAGATGAAAAACTGTGTCTCCTGCAGACTGGGTCAAAGTAGCAGCAACTGTGATCCGTGAAAGAGACACAACATATGCAAAAAATAGGAATATATACTAAGTTAAAGGTTACACTATCTTGGAGTATTACCCTTACTTTGAGGCACAGTGATTTCAGAGATGGCATATATAAGTAGCAAGGTGTAGACATTACATTCGGGTTGGGGTCAACCCCACCCCCCCCCAAAAAAAAAACTATTTAAGGACATTAGAGTAAGCTTCAGCATTCAGTGATTTTATTACCATTTATACTTTATTTTTCTTAGTCATAACACTTGCTCTTCTGATAAAAGCTGAAGGATTTATAAGACTCATGACAGCTGACTAAAAGATCCTACTGACCTTACTGGGCGAAGGGAAGGCACAGCATCCCAGCTGTTCTTCATAGCCTGCTTTGGGTGCAAGAGAAACATTTTTCAATAAAAAATGGCATATAAAATACATACATGGCAAGTGATGACAAGGAAAGTTTCAGAAGGATGGGAAAGCGTATTTCATTATTGAAAGGGTTATATGCCCAAATGAGTCATTCCTTGAGGTTTAGAGACTGAACTTATGGCATAACTTAACACCAAGGTGCAGATGGATAAAGCCCTAACTGTGACCCAGACAATTTGTGTTCATATAGCGCCATGGCTGAAGGTGCAGATGGATAAAGCCCTAAATGTGACCCAGACAACCTGTGTTCATATAGTGCCATGGCTGCTGGATGTTCTATGTGTAGTGGGTGTGAGTGACCAACTGATGTTGTCTCACTCATCCTGGAGGGAGACTGGAAGCCTAGATTGGCTGCAATAACAGTGGTAAAAGCCTAGCAAGATGCATGGTGAAATCAGGTCGACCACTTGTACAGAAATCACTTATGTCTGGATGCTTGTGTGTGCCTACTGACCAACACAACAAAACACAGTGCTTGTAAAGTTGCCAAGGGGAGTAGGGTTAGGGCATGCTGCCTGGCAGTAATATCGTGCACCAGTATCCTTGATCTCCTCACTAGTTCTGACTGTGGATCGGTTTGAGTGCAGGTGAGGTTGAGGTGGGTCCAGTATGCCTGGAGAATGAGGAGAGGAGTTGGTGGCAACTGATGGTCAGCTGCAAGGAATGGGGAAAAAGGACACAAATGATGGTATACCTGATTCTTAGCAGTAGTGAGCAATGAGCTGGGATCCTCAGCACCCATAACAAGTGGCATAAACCGGTCAGATTAGCCAAGTAACAGTGACTTTATGTACTAATTGCTTGCATTTCAGTATTCAGTCAGAAATCTTTCATGGAGAAATAGGCAGGGCATTATGTAATATGTCTGTCTGAACATGGGAGATGCAGTGGTGCAGCGGTTAACATTGTCGCTTCACAACAAGAGGGTCTCTGGTTCGATTCTTGGCTGGGGTGTCTTCTGTGTGGAGTTTGCATGTTCTCCCTGCGTGCATGTGGGTTTCCTACGGGTACTCCTGTTTCCTCCCCATGCATCTGGAGCATTTCTCCCCAGGCCTCCACTAAAAACAGGCTCTGTCCTAGTCAGACTTTACCCTGTCAACAAATGTTAAATAAATAAATAAATAAACAGGATTACAGTTTCTGTCAGGACCATAAAAGAAAGATTTATCTGAACTAACACTATCTACTGCTACTCTCCGATGGCACATTCTGTCTGTTTCTGATAAAAACTAACAAAGTATCTGTGATGTCCCACCACTGGACCCATAATCAAGTAGCCTCAATCCTCACCACTCACAACAGTGGGGGACGTTCACTGGGAGGATAACAAGGTACACACACACACACACACACAGTATTACTAGATGCAGCTCTCTACATCAAGTGCAATTTCCCTAAAGAGCACACAGAGACCACAATAAGTCCTGGGCTGGTTTCTCCCTCTTTATCCAGATTCCCAATAAGACTCCCTGCTGGCACAGCTATAGAGTTGAGATCTCAGCTGAGTGGCCAAGCCAAGACCTCCAGCACCCTCTCTGTCCAACCAGTGCTTCATGTTCCGGCCCAAATAGATGACACACACAATCTTTGAGGTTTGATTTACACACATACATACACACACACACACACACACACACACACACACACTCACTCATTCACGTGCACGTGCACACATACTCGTATATACACACACACACACACACACACACACACACACACACACACACACACACACACACACACACATACACACACTCACTAACTCACTCACGTGCACATGCACACATACTCGTATAGACACACACACACACACACACACACACACACCTGGGAAAGGCTGGCACAGGTTTATTAGCTTTGCCCTGTTTTGCCCAGACTATAAAGTAGTTATCACTGCCACATGCTAGCTCCTTCTCAGCTACTTTAAGGTCCTTAATATATATATATATATATATATATATATATATATATATATATATATATATATATATATATATATATATATATAGGGTGTCCAGTCTTACTGTGTAATATTACTATTAATACAAATGGTAGTTTGACCAAGAGCAAGGCTATTAGAAGTGGTCCACAGTGTCACCAAATAAATATGCAAGTACTATCAGAACTTAAATATCTCTAGACAGATTAGCCACAATGAAATGTTTAAATATATTTAATTATAAATAATAAAAGAACAAGACAATGCTAAATATACATTTGCAGGGATGTCAGCACTCAAAATTACAGGAAATATTTAAAACAACATTGCAGAACATTCTCAAATAAATGAAGAAAAATATCTAAACTAAGTTTTGCTGTATTCCTGACGATATCTAAAAGAAGTTACTATTCCCTAGAAACTTACTTACAGAGCAAGGCAGATGTCTGGTGAATGAATGTTCTGTAGTTGCCAGGTCCAAGAGAATACAGAATGCTGAGTCTCTCACAGAGACTTCTTAAATTAATATAACAAATATTACTGCTAGAATAACTTGCAGAATGATATCATTGCTTGTCATCTGACTACTAGCTCCCAGGTCCCAAAACAAGCATCAATGGCAGTTGGTAGCATTTAGCATCTAACTGTGAAAATACATATGCAAGGGCTTTTCCTTAGATCTTTGGCAGATGTTGGAAGTCATAAAACAATAAAACACTTCCAAGACAATACAGAAATCTCCCAAGTTTTAGACATTGTGTCTCCTTGCTGCACTGAAACTGAAAGATAACATCTTTTTATGGTCTAGCCATAAATTAATTTAATTTCAGTTATTTTTCTGAAGTTTGTTAGACTGAAGTTAACCTCCTTTATTCCAGTTTTCACTGTTAAAATATATACATTTAAACAGCTACGATAGTGCATGTACATTTTTGTTCTGTTCAAGTAGGGCATGCTGTCATTACATTTTAAGCGCAAGCACTTTATAAAATATCTTTTCAACACACGTCTGTACAATCCTAGTTTGATATATACATGACACACAGTGCTAATACATTTCTAATACAAGTATCTTATATGAATCATGTTGATATTCACAAATGGCAAATAATTATTTACAAAATTCCAACTGGCAGTATCTCTCTTTGTCACAGTATCCTTGCATTCCTTGTGGGGGGGTTATGTCCCTCCCATTTCCCCTGAAGTTAATATGTACTGACTCCAAGATTCTAAGACATTGAGGAAAAAGAGGAACTTTCTTATTTCCAGCGTCCAGTGATCTCACATAATATACGAACACTGACTCATTGACATTGTACTCACTCACTCACATGCAGTTGCCCGTATGCATGATCACTCACACACACAGACACACACAGACACACATGCACACATGCGCACACACACACACACACACACACACACACACACACACACACACACACACACACACACACACACACACACACACACACACACACACACGCACACACACACACACACACACACACACACACACACACACACACACACACACACACACACACACACAGACACACACACACACACACACACACACACACACACACACACACACACACACACACACACACACACACACACACACACACACACACACACACACACACACACACACACACACACAAACTAATTTTGCATTCATTTACATATAATTCTCACATCCCATCACTCAAATATAGACAGAGACACATGCATACGCATACAGACATGCACACGCACACACACACACACACACACACACACACACACACACACACACACACACACACACACACACACACACAGACACACACAGATTTTGCATTCATTTACATATAATTCCCACATCCCTTCACTTAGACATAGACACACACACACACACACACACACACACACACACACACACACACACACACACACACACACACACACGCGCGCGTGCATACACACACACACTCATACACTGATTTTGCATTCATTTACATATAATTCTCACATCCCTTCACACACTTCAGACATAGACACATACACACACACACACACACACACACACACACACACACACACACACACACACACACACACACGCATAAATACACACATGTACAGAACTCATGTTAGATGAGCAGGGGAGATAGCAGTTGGTAGGGTTTAGCATCAATCTATCAGCCAGTTTTGTACCCAAGATATTAAGCTGAGGACCCATTCACCCGAGTTGTTGGAGGCTCAGGTGAATGTAAAAGATCCCACGCCACTTATCAAGAAGAGTAAGGTAAGTTCTTCAGTGCCTTGGCCAAATAACCCCTTGTCAGGAGGAATGCTACCCTGGGTCTCCACTGGGAAGAAATCATTTGCCTAGTGAACTAACCCAGCCAACAAAGTGCAAATAGACACATAAAATAAATAAAATACACATGCACACAACAAATTCACCAGTCCAGAAGCCATCCATACACAGATTAATACCCACCAATCTCACATAGACAGACTTTCACTTAAACAGGAATCAATGAAACAATCTGATGATTTCCATTTCAACAAAAGTCTCCTTTCAATGACATGCATGTAATCCTGGGATTATAATTACGGATGAAGCAGACATTGATAATGAGACAGGCAGTAAACGTAGACATGGCCGATATAACATCAGGAAGTGTATTAGTGTTTTCTGCACAAAAATAGATAATAGGAGAACTTCATTTCCACTTGGAGCATATACTAAAATGTAAAACAGGAAAGTGTTACCTTGCTAATTTTGAAGCAAGCTCATAGTAGTTAAGAAATGCTGAATCAAAACAGCTTGACATTTTAAAAATAGAGCAGAACAGATTTAAATTACATTGAACGTACTATTCATACCAAAGATAACACAGAAGTGTGGCAAAGTAAAATCTGTCATGCCTAGCTCTCCAAACCAGAATATGCCACACAGCAAAAGTCTTTTCTCCAAGATGCAGTATCTCAGTGAGAAAGGGTTGGGATAAAAATAAGGGCAAGAGGTAATACGAGGGCTTTGCATGGGGATTGTGAAATTGAATCCTCCTGTGAAAAGGAAACATTTCATTTTTTTTTTCAAATTGGCCAAGTTCTTTTTCAGCCAATAGCTTACACAGACTGAAACAACAGTCAATAAATGTGGTTTTTGTAAGTGGTACTGCAATTTATTAAAATGATAGTGACTTTAAGCAGCAAAGCAATGCAATTTGAATGTTTTAACAAGTCAGTAAAACATTTTATAACTTCTTAATTGTTGTGGGCTGAATTAGCTGAAATCCCTTTGTAGCTTCTAAATAACAATCTTTTTTACAGACTGAACAATGAATCCAGAGTACTTTTATTATTTTACCTTACAAAATGGATAATGAATCCAGATTACTTTTGTTATTTTACCTGATAATATAAAACTATGAATTGTCATACTCTTCACCAAACACCCTAAAACACTTGAGGTCAGAAATGCTACGTGCCTTTTTGTTGGAACAAGACCGATCTTATGATACAGGTAGCCAGGGCTTTCCAACTGCAGGAGCCCTTCATCTGGAGAAAATTAATTGTTAATGCTACATAAAGTAATCCTATATGCTGATAGTGTCTGTGGCGTAACAAGTAGCACACTTGTGTTTGGTGCATAAGGTTGTGGGTTTCATTCCCACTTCAGGAAGTGGATTAACTGGCTATGTCAATGTATCAAGCCTGGCTAACTCTCTCTAGAATGTGTAAACATCTGTTAACCAGTTTACTGTGTAATTTAATTTAATCCTGACTTGTGCTCAGGATTAACTGTAACCTGTGGAACTTGTTTAACTTGCTTACTTATGTAATCTCTGTAAATAGTCTGTTTGTAATATGTAATGCTGGTATTATGTAATGCTGTATCTGCTTACCCTTGGAGCTTTTCTCCCTGGGCCTCTGCTGAAAATGGACATGCATCCAGTCGGACTATCCCGGTCAACAAGTGTAAAATAAAAATAAATTAATTAATTAATTAATTTTCAAACTACTGATGCTACACTGCAGCATAAGGGGGTTCTCCATTGCTGGGTCCAATATCCTTCTGATGAGACATTTAACCAAGATCCCATCTGCTTGAGATTGTGGTAGCTCAGGTGGATATAATCAGCGTGCAGCCTGTGTTTTATTATCTGCATGCCAGCTTAATTTTTCTCCATCTCAGAATGCTTTTATTTCTCTGGTGGTATGATTTTAGCTCATGATTTTACTGTGTAAGCTTGTTGTTAAAAGATTGCTTTAGGTGCATGGTCACCTGATTATTCACTCCTCTAGCCCAGTCTCAGAACCGTTGATTCAAGCAAATCATCCCAGGGGTTCACTCATCTGCTTTGGCTTTTCTTTTAGGTTCATAGGATCATAGGTAAGTACTAGGCTAGCTAAAACTCCTTCAAAATCCTTAAAATTGTATTTGATCATCTCTCATCCCATTTTTGAGACACTGCTCAGATGCCACAATAACAGGATTGCAAACTGCAGTTTTAGTGTCATATATTGTTTCCAGGTGTGACATTCCTCCTCTGGGACAGTGATCAAGAAGCCTCAATCCTCACCACTGACACCAGTGGAGAACGTTCACTGATAAAAAAAAATAGACACAGACAGTATTCTCAAATGCAGCCCTCTACATCAAGTATAATTTCCTTTAAGCGCACAGAGGGAATGAACACTCCAGTCCTGGGGCTGGACTTTCTCTCCAGGCTCCAAATAAGACTCCACCCTGACCACCTCAGTGTTGAGTCTCCAGCTGAGTGTTCTAAGCCAAGTCCTCCAACACCTTCTGTGTGAAATCAGTGCTCTGTGTTCCTGTTCCAAGCGCCTCACACACACACACACACACACACACACACACACACACACACACACACACACACACACTTTGAGATTTGATTTTCACATATACACACACACACACACACACAAACACACACACACACACACCTGGGATAGGCTGGCACAGATTTACCTGCTATGCCAGACTACAGATAGATACTGCCACCAGAACACCCCAAAGCCAGCCACTCTAAGGCTCTTACCAGAGTACCCAAATATACTTAGTAAAATTAATTCTTATACAAATAGTAGCATTTCCAAGCAACACAAATTTCAGGCATGTGAAGCCACAGTGCCAATAAATAAATGTAAGTGCTCTCAAAAGTTAAAATATTTTCTATAAGCCCAGTCAAAATGAA
The DNA here is from genome assembly GCF_019279795.1 of Protopterus annectens. Taxonomy (NCBI): domain Eukaryota; kingdom Metazoa; phylum Chordata; order Ceratodontiformes; family Protopteridae; genus Protopterus; species Protopterus annectens. Next base: position 60,133,711 of record NC_056741.1, on the reverse strand, counting down.
AGGTTTAGATATATTTAATAAAAACATAAATATGACAATACTAAATATCTAGTCACAATAAACACCAGAGTTTCAATTCACAGGAAATATAAAAACAACACAGTTGTAAAGATTCATACAGATACAGAAAAACAATATTTAACTAACCTCACTATATTTTTCTAACTGACTAAGGAAATGATGTTCCCTACTTACTTGCAAAGCAAGGCAAGATAAAGGTGAATGAGTGTCTTGTGTCAGTTACAATAACAGAGTGCTGAGTGCTCCTGACACATCTCTCACTAGTATCTAAATACAGTTTCAGTGCTGGCTACAGAATGGCATCATATCTGGTCACCTGACTCTGTGGTTCCCACACTAACCCCTCACTAGAAAGTAAGACAGGATCTGACACAGATGTGTCGCAATGCACACACAAAACTTTGCTATGGCTTAGTACAGCATCTGGAAGCTATAAAACAATTCCAACACTTCTACCATTCTTGCAGAAAGGCTTTCCATAGGCATTGCATCTCTGGCTGCATTCAGAGCTGCGAGATAAAAATATTTATGGCCTAAGCCAAGTCATTTAATTTCAGTCTATTTTTCTTAAGGTTAGCTGGGTTGAGTTTAACCCCTTCTGTTCCAGTATCCTCTGTTAAAAGATATACATTTAATCAGATACAACAATGCAGTCTGACATACATGTACATTTATTTTCTATCCAGCATGACCCACTGTTGATATATTTTTAACAAAAGCAACTTTACAAATATATTTTAACACAAGCATCTTTGCAAATTAGTTTGATATTCAAATGGCATATAATTCTTTATAAAACTCCAGCTAGCTATGCTGGCATATGTTACACTGCACTGCCCTACTTCTCCTGGCATAGCTAGCACTACCTCACATCATCACACCAGGAAACAGCATAAACCTCTCTTTGCTAGTCTGAACAGCAGATTGGTAATTCTGGTAACAAAGTTAGATGAACCACATTCTTTACTAAAATGGCTGACATTATTGTATGGTGGGCAAAGTAATGAGCTAGGAATATGTCACACTCTTTGGAGCTGAGTTTGGTACTCACTATCTTTGCTTCTGAACTCTGCGAGTCTTAACCAGACCAAACCACTAACTTACACCCCAAAGGAGGAAGCTTTATCAGTTGAATCGTATTGTCTTTTCAAAGACAGAATGAAAAAAATAAGTTTGCATTAACGTAAAATATGATGCACCTGGTACTCAGCAGAAGCACAGCAAGGAAAAAGTTCTCATCATGGCTTATAATGGAAGGTGTCTGTTGTGTCAGCAACTGTAGCCAATAAATCAAAAGTCATAACACAGTCATGCTGGTGGGGAACATCAACTCTTCGATAAGTATAAGAAACAAAATTAACAAGGAGGTAACTGACATTTCCAATGTCTACAAGCTTTTTATTGAAATCAAACTTTGGACTGACAAGGAACCAATTGGTTTTATTGAGAGGCTGTTTTCTCTCATATAAAATTCATAGTGTTCTCCAAGAGGATGTTGTTTCTAATATAATGCAAATCCTAGACTAATACTTTGAGTCAGCTAGAGTTAAAGGACAGACATATACCTCCTCACACCCCCCAACCCATTTAACCACACATACATAAAACAACATTCGGAATAGCTAAGAATGGTAAATTACATAGTCATATCCACAGACAGATGATGACTAAATCAATAGAAATCATTACTTTCACATTAGCGTGTTCACTTATATACCTTCAGCTGGTGTTTGGTCATCAAGATGAACAGGGCTAATACTATTACCGACTTCACTGGACAACCTTTTTCATCATCCACCAAACGTGTTCAGTGCCACAGACTGATACTGATAGACATGTCAGGTATCATTTGAAGTATATGCACCTTATCTCCTGTATGACAGGAAGGTCTATATTACATATTCGAACACTTAAATGTTCGAATTGCTAAAGAGCGACCTTTAGTGATCGAACATTTAAATGTTAGAATATAAATAAACATTAAAAAAAAAAAAAAAAACTAAAGGGTGTAAGCAGGGGAGGGAAGCCCCCCTGCACCCCCCACAAATATACCAACTCCAAGATCGCGCTACAGTGTAGGGAATGGGAAATTTTCCATTTCCACACTGTAGCACACTGAAGTACGATTTCGGAGTTGTTATATTTAAGTAGCAGGGGGTGTGGGGGCACAGGGCGGCTTGAACCCCTGCTTAAACTCTTTCCTTTTTCTTTTTTTTATATTATTTTTTTACATATTCGAACATTTGAATGTTCGATCACTAAAGGTCGATCTTTAACGATTCGAACATTTAAGCATTTGAATATGTAATATAGACCCTGACATGACACATTTCTAGCCAGGTACATTCCACTGACTCGACTGAAAGAATTTCAATAAAAGAAGCTTTGAATGTTGGGCAAAGTCCTTTAAACCTATAGCAACAGCTTGCCTGAAAATGTATGTCAAGGTGCTGAAAATAATAGAACCAGAAAAAGCTAAGCATTTGCTGTAGCAGTGAATACAGCAGAAATCGACATACAAGGTAATACTTTCCTACAAAATAGACAGACTCAAGTCAGTGGCTTGAAAGGTTTAACGTAACATTGCACACACAGTGATGTTATTACAACAAAGTAATTACAACCTACCCCAGATAAAATCACTCTACAGGTGAAATCCTAATTACTTTTACCATCTCTGGGCTGTATCACTAACTGTGAAACTTAGCAAGCTTTTTTGTCAAGACATTTTTATTTTTTAAGTGCATGTTGTAAACTGGTGCAAAATGCTCATATAAATGCAACACAGCTCGCCTGTTCTAAAAACGAAAAAGAAGTCAAGAAATTTGATTAATTTTATTTCTTGAGGGAAAAAGATAAGGACAGCTACAGAAGTGATAGCAATAACACCAGCAGAAACATTTATCATTCCCAGATACTCACTGCTTGTAATATTGATTTAGTACAAACTGGGAACTGAGGTGAGGGTGAGAAGTGGAAGAGAATTGTAAATGCACAGCAAGGATTTAGAATTCAAGGTGTCTCAAGTAGTAGCAGCATACCTCTCAACCAACGTCTTAGCATTAACACCTGGACAAAGCCTAAAATAATGGAGGTGCAAAGGGCCAAAAATAGGGACATAGTTTAAATATTACTCTCACAAACTTAGAAAGTTGACAGAATGACATGATTTATGTTAACATGCATTTTTCAGAAGGATATGAATTCTGAAACTCAAATGCATGTCATTATTTTGAGACTTCAATCTTCAGTGATTTGCCAGAAAAAAATATGAGTTTGATGAGGAGCAGACCAAAAATATGAGGCAAGAATCTGGACATTTTCCAGCAATCTGAACTGTTGAGAGGTGTGGGTAGCAGTGAAACAGCTGGAATGAACATTGGTGGATTTTTTTAATATTATTCATTTCTTGGGCAAACTGACTAGGCACATCATCTTTTCACAGGTGACCCAAAATCACTGCATGGTTAAATGACTTGCTAAGAGTTAGACAGTGTGTTAGTGAAGATTAAAGGAATTAAACACTAAAACTGGAAGGTAAAAGTGTCTAACATAGACTTAACCCTCTATGTTACACTGCTATTGTTTTGGGATGTATGTAGTGCATTAAATGAAGTAGCAAATTAAAAAAAAAATCAAAGAAGCAGGGTGCATAAGATGAAATGACACAGGAGTCCCCTGCAGTGTTTAGAATTTTGTGATGTTCCTGAACCCCAACCATCCTGAAGTGGCAGAGGCTTTAATCCACTTTTATGTTGAGGTACAGCCTGTCTACAACACTTTTTATGGTCTTATGTCAAACCTGCCAAGCTTTTAGTCGTCTATATTACTGAAAACATGGGATAAACCCTAATCCTCCTTACAGAGACATCAGATAATTAATTAAGTCTTAATGAGATGTTGATTATTATTTACAAAATCTTTTTTTTTTAATTTGGCACTTTAAGTTCTACTTTCCTCCCCTTTTAAGTGCACACTGTCAAGGGAAGGGAAAAATGTCTGGATTAATAAAACTTGATTATATCTTTGTATACAGGATGAGATTAACATGTTTTTTAATTTATTTATTACAAACCAGCATTACAGTAAATATTAAGTGTTTTACAACTCAGAAGATATCCACAGCTTATTAGTCCATTACAAAGCAAAGCACATGCAGTCACACATATATGCATACATACACACAGACGTGATTGAGCGCACACGCATACACGCAGACACATGCACACACACCACACACGCACACATGACATGCTAGTCCATAACAAAGCAGTGCACATGTATTCACACACACAAATGTACACATGCACACACACACACACACACACACACACACCTTATAACAAGAATCTTTGGGACTCTGTACTTTCCTGTTTGCAGCCTGTGTTTTCTTCTGTTGATCTCACTGTCTGTGCACAACAAGGGATTATGGCTGTAGATTTCTAGTTACTTGAGGACAGAATTAGTTAACATACCTCTCAACTGTACAGATTTTCACAGAATGTCCAGATTTTTGCCTCATATTTTTGGTGTATTCTTCCTAAAATCTGTACCTTTCTGGCAAATAGCTGAGGATTGAAGTCATTAAATAATGACAAACATTTGAGTTTAAGAGTCCACAGCCTTCAGAAAATTCATGCTAATACAAAACCTATTATTCTATCAACTTTCTAAGTTTGTAAGAGCAGTATTTAAAATCTGTCCCTATTTGTCCCCCCATCATTTTAGGCTTTGTGCAGATTTTTTGCTCTAAGAGTTTGAGAGGTATGAATTAATGTCACATATGGAAACTGTAATTGAGACAAACAGCATTAATGGAGAGTTTCCTTTCATGAATGACTGTACTATACACAGAATGGAGAGATGCTAAAAGCTAGGACACTGGACTGGTCACCATAGCATGGAAAGAAAAAACAGATAGCAATGAGGGGTGCAGGTCTGACTATACAGCAAAAACTACAATGATAAAAAGGCAGGATTTCCTTTTTCAGTTTCACACTGTGCGTGGCGTTACCACAGTACTATTTGATAAGCTCAGTGTTAGTTTTTATTTTGCAGTGATGACAATAAACTCACCTAATGTGAAGAACAAAAAGATATTCTATAACAGTACACCTAGTAAATGCATGTGTATAGAAAGATCGAAGCTCTAAGGCAAAATAAGAAGGGCAGCAGAAGCTTACATAGGAGGAAAACATTACTGAAGTACTGAATGTGAATACATAGGAGGAAAACATTACTGAAGTACTGAATGTGAATACATAGGAGGAAAACATTACTGAAGTACTGAATATGAATACATAGGAGGAAAACATTACTGAAGTACTGAATGTGAATACATAGGAGGAAAACATTACTGAAGTACTGAATGTGAATACATAGGAGGAAAACATTACTGAAGTACTGAATGTGAATACATAGGAGGAAAACATTACTGAAGTACTGAATATGAATACATAGGAGGAAAACATTACTGAAGTACTGAATGTGAATACATAGGAGGAAAACATTACTGAAGTACTGAATGTGAATACATAGGAGGAAAACATTACTGAAGTACTGAATGTGAATACATAGGAGGAAAACATTACTGAAGTACTGAATGTGAATACATAGGAGGAAAACATTACTGAAGTACTGAATATGAATACATAGGAGGAAAACATTACTGAAGTACTGAATATGAATACATAGGAGGAAAACATTACTGAAGTACTGAATATGAATACATAGGAGGAAAACATTACTGAAGTACTGAATGTGAATACATAGGAGGAAAACATTACTGAAGTACTGAATGTGAATACATAGGAGGAAAACATTACTGAAGTACTGAATATGAATACATAGGAGGAAAACATTACTGAAGTACTGAATATGAATACATAGGAGGAAAACATTACTGAAGTACTGAATATGAATACATAGGAGGAAAACATTACTGAAGTACTGAATGTGAATACATAGGAGGAAAACATTACTGAAGTACTGAATGTGAATACATAGGAGGAAAACATTACTGAAGTACTGAATGTGAATACATAGGAGGAAACATTACTGAAGTACTGAATATGAATACATAGGAGGAAAACATTACTGAAGTACTGAATATGAATACATAGGAGGAAAACATTACTGAAGTACTGAATGTGAATACATAGGAGGAAAACATTACTGAAGTACTGAATGTGAATACATAGGAGGAAAACATTACTGAAGTACTGAATATGAATACATAGGAGGAAAACATTACTGAAGTATTGAATATGAATACATAGGAGGAAAACATTACTGAAGTACTGAATATGAATACATAGGAGGAAAACATTACTGAAGTACTGAATATGAATACATAGGAGGAAAACATTACTGAAGTACTGAATGTGAATACATAGGAGGAAAACATTACTGAAGTACTGAATGTGAATACATAGGAGGAAAACATTACTGAAGTACTGAATATGAATACATAGGAGGAAAACATTACTGAAGTACTGAATATGAATACATAGGAGGAAAACATTACTGAAGTACTGAATGTGAATACATAGGAGGAAAACATTACTGAAGTGCTGAATATGAATACATAGGAGGAAAACATTACTGAAGTACTGAATATGAATGTGCAGTGATTTAAAAAAGCAGTTCCTGACAAACAGGCCTGTCATGCTAAAAGAACTGATGTCACAAAGAGTAGGATTTGACTAAATAAGTAAACAACAGATGGTTACCGAGGATACAAACTGTGTGCATGTAGGTGCAGGTCTGGCACTACGAGAATATATTTCATTAGGATATTTTAATATGACCTAAACATGGCAAACTGCTTGATTCTTGGTTGCTGGCATCACTGAAACATGGCCCAGAGATTAGGCATGGACATGGAAAAGCCTGGTACAAGATACAAACCTGGGAACAGAATAAAGGAATGCGATATGCAAAAATGGGTTTACAGTCATGGGAGATCTGAAATTGCCAAGAGCAGACTAGGACATTATTCTAAGCTGCATGATAGAGAGGGATTCTGAGTTAAATGAGGTGTAGAGGCACTGGGAACTAACGTCGGGTGGTACAATGCCTGGGCACTTCTATGGACTAGGCTTCTAAAGGCTCCATAGCCATTAGCCTTGTACACACCTATGAACCTATGTTGGGCCACAAGGTGTGCAGCTAGCTATTTTACGTTTGTAACAGAAAGAAAAGACTTCTGCATGTGGTACTCACCAAGGTACTGGGACTCAGGAATGTCTAGGTATGGGTACCCTTAGCCGACACTGATCATGCCATTGTGTAACTTAGAACTGAGGCACGGATAAGAATCTAAAGGTAAAGTTAATAGTGAAGAATTTCATGGGAGATGGTAATGCTGAGATGGGGAAGACAAAAAAGTTAAAGAGTTAGGGAAAAGCAGATAAACTAAGGCATAAAACAAGCCAGTGACAGAATACTTTTGGATACAGACAAGGGTGGAAGGAAAAAAATAAAAAAAATTGAAGGGAAACCAGTTAGGCTGCACAAGTACATGATAAACAGAGTGACAGAAATGTGTAAAGGAGACAGTGGGATGGCATAGAGATCACGTCAAAAGAAGGCAAGCAGAAAGCAACAAAAATGTGCAGGCAGAAAAGGCACAGATAGGGAGTTAGCCGAAGTGTCAAGGGGTGA